>NC_057814.1:619200195-619222529 GCF_018294505.1 Triticum aestivum
AGGGCAGCAGCATGACAGCCCCTGGCGCCTCCCTCTCCCCCTGCAACACCTCTCCCTCTCGCAGAAGCTTGGCGAAGCCCTGTCGAGACCCCGCTACTTCCACCACCACGCCGTCGTGCTGCTGGATCTCCATCAACCTCTCCTTCCCCCTTGCTGGATCAAGAAGGAGGAGATGTCGCTGCTCCGTACATGTGTTGAACGCGGAGGTGCCGTCCGTTCGGCACTCGGTCATCGGTGATTTGGATCACGGCGAGTATGACTCCATCAACCCCGTTCACTGGAACGCTTCCGCTCGCGATCTACAAGGGTATGTAGATGCACTCCTTTCCCCTTGTTGCTAGTATACCCATAGATGGATCTTGGTGATGCGTAGAAAAAATTTAAATTCTGCTACGATCCCCAACAGTGGCATCATGAGCCAGGCCTATGCGTAGTTACTATGCACGAGTAGAACACAAAGCAGTTGTGGGCGTAGATGTTGCCAATTCTTCTTGCCGCTACTAGTCTTATCTTGTTTCGGCGGTATTGTGGGATGAAGCGGCCCGGACCGACCTTACACGTACACTTACGTGAGACAGGTTCCACCGACTGACATGCACTAGTTGCATAAGGTGGCTAGCGGGTGTCTGTCTCTCCCACTTTAGTCGGATCGGATTGGATGAAAAGGGTCCTTATGAAGGGTAAATAGAAATTAGCATATCATGTTGTGTCTTTTGCGTAGGTAAGAAACGTTCTTGCTAGAAACCCATAGCAGCCACGTAAAACATGCAACAACAATTAGAGGACGTCTAACTTGTTTTTGCAGGGTATGCTATGTGATGTGATATGGCCAAAAAGGATGTGATGAATGATATATGTGATGTATGAGATTGATCATGTTCTTGTAATAGGAATCACGACTTGCATGTCGATGAGAATGACAACCGGCAGGAGCCATATGAGTTGTCTTAATTTATTGTATGACCTGCGTGTCAATGAAAACGCCATGTAATTACTTTACTTTATTGCTAACCGTTAGCCATAGTAGTAGAAGTAATAGTTGGCGAGACAACTTCATGAAGACACAATGATGGAGATCATGGTGTCATGCCGGTGACGAAGGTGATCATGTCGTGCCTCGAAGATGGAGATCAAAAGGCGCAAGATGATATTGGCCATATCACGTCACTTTATGATTTGCATGTGATGTTTATCATGTTTACATCTTATTTGCTTAGAACGACGGTAGCATAAATAAGATGATCCCTCACTAAAATTTCAAGAGACGTGTTCCCCCTAACTGTGCACCGTTGCGAAGGTTCGTTGTTTCGAAGCACCACTTGATGATCGGGTGTGATAGATTCTAACGTTCGAATACAACGGGTGTTGACGAGCCTAGCATGTACAGACATGGCCTCGGAACACATGCAAAACACTTAGGTTGACTTGACGAGCCTAGCATGTACAGACATGGCCTCGGAACACAAGAGATCGAAAGGTCGAACATGAGTCGTATAGTAGATACAATCAACATGGAGATGTTCACCGATGATGACTCGTCCGTCTCACGTGATGACCGGACACGACCTAGTTTGACTCGGATCATGTATCACTTAGATGACTAGAGGGATGTCTATCTGAGTGGGAGTTCATTAATCAGATGAACTTAATTATCATGAACGTAGTCAGAAGGTCTTTGCAAATTATGTCATAGCTTGCGCTTTAGTTCTACTGGTTAAGATATGTTCCTAGAGAAAATTTAGTTGAAAGTTGGTAGTAGCAATTATGCGGACTGGGTCCGTAAACTGAGGATTGTCCTCATTGCTGCACAGAAGGCTTATATCCTTAATGCACCGCTCGGTGTGCTGAACCTCAGCGTCGTCTGTAGATGTTGCGAAACATCTGACATACACGTTTTGATGACTACGTGATAGTTCAGTGCGTAATGCTAACGGTTTAGAATTGTGGCACCAAAGACGGTTTTTGAAACGTAGTAGAACATATGAGATGTTCCGAAGACTGAAATTGGGATTTCGGACTAGTGCCCACGTCAAGAGGTATGAGACCTCTGACAAGTTTCTTAAGCCTGCAAACTGAGGGAGAAAAGCTCAATCGTTGAGCATGTGCTCAGATTGTCTGAGTACCACAATCGCTTGAATCGAGTGGGAGTTAATCTTCCAAATGAGATAGTGATGGTTCTCCATAGTCACTGCCACCAAGCTATTAGAGCTTCGTGATGAACTATAACATATCAGGGATAGATATGATGATCCTTGAGCAACTCGCGATGTTTGACACCGGGAAAGTAGAAATCAAGAAGGAGCATCAATTGTTGATGGTTAGTAAAACCACTAGTTTCTAGAAGGGCAAGGGCAAGAAGGGATACTTCATGAAACAGCAAATCATTTGCTGCTCTAGCGAAGAATCCCAAAGTTAAACCCAAACCCGAGACTAAGTGCTCCTGTAATGAGGGGAATGGTCACTGAAGCAAAACTACCCTAGATACTTGGTAGATGAGAAGGCAGGCAAGGTCGACAGATGTATATTGGATATACATTAAATGAATGTGTACTTTACTAGTACTCCTAGCAGCACCAGGGTATTAGATACCGGTTCGGTTGCTAAGTGTTAGTAACTCGAAATAAAAGCTGCGGAATAAACGGAGACTAGCTAAAGGTGAGATGACGATATGTGTTGGAAGTGTTTCCAAGGTTGATGTGATCAAGCATCGCATGCTCCCTCTACCATCGAGATTTGGTGTTTGCGTTGAGCATGATTGGATTATGTTTATCGCAATACGGTTATTCATTTAAGGATAATAATGGTTACTCTGTTTATTTGAATAATACCTTCAATGGTCTTGCACCTAAAATGAATCTCGATCGTAGTAATACACATGTTCGTGCCAAAAGATATAAAATAGTAATGATAGTTCCACATACTTGTGGCACTGCCATTTGAGTCATATTGGTATAGAACGCATGAAGAAGCTCCATGTAGATGGATTTTTGGACTAACTCGTTTTTGAAAAGATTGAGACATGCGAACCATGTCTATTGGTATATATGCATGAAGAAACTCCATGCAAATGGATCGTTTGTACTCACTTGATTTTGAATCACTTGAGACATGCAAATCATACCACATGGGCAAGATGACTGAAAGGCCTCGTTTTCAGTAAGATGGAACAAGAGAGCAACTTATTGGAAGTAATACATTTTGATGTATGCAGTCCAATGAGTGCTGAGGCATGCAGTGGATATCGTTATGTTCTTACTTCACAGATGATTTGAGTAGATGCTGAGAATATTTACTTGATGAAACACAAGTCTGAATCATTGAAAGGTTCAAGTAATTTCAGAGTGAAGTTGAAGATCGTCGTGACAAGAGGATAAAATGTCTATGATATGATCATAGAGGTATCTGAGTTACGAGTTTGGCACACAATTAAGACATTGTGGAAAGTGTTTCACAATTAATACCGCCTGGAACACCACAGTGTGATGGTGTGTCCGAACATCATAACTGCACCCTATTGGATATGGTGCATACCATGATGTCTCTTATCAAATTACAACTATCGTTTATGGGTTAGGCATTAGAGACAACCGCATTCACTTTAAAAGGGGCACCACGCAATTCCGTTGAGGCGACACCGTTTAGAGAAACCTAAGTTGTCATTTTCTTGAAAGTTTGGGGCTGCGATGCTTATGTGAAAAAGTTTCAAGCTGATAAGCTCGAACCCAAAGCGGATAAATGCATCTTCATAGAAAACCCAAAACAGTTGGGTATACCTCCTATTTCAGATCTGGAAGCGAAAGTAATTGCTTCTAGAAACGAGTCCTTTCTCGAGGAAAAGTTTCTCTCGAAAGAATTGAGTGGGAGGATGGTGGAGACTTGATAAGGTTATTGAACCGTCACTTCAACTAGTGTGTAGCAGGGCACAGGAAGTTGTTCCTGTGGCACCTACACCAATTGAAGTGGAAGCTTATGATAGTGATCATGAAACTTCGGATCAAGTCACTGCCAAACGTCGTAGGTCGGCAAGGATATGTACTACTCCTGAGTGGTACGGTAATCCTGTCTTAGATATCATGTTGTTAGACAACACTGAACTTACGAGCTATGGAGAAGCGATGGTGGGCCCATATTCCGACAAATGGTTAGAAACCATGAAATCCGAGATAGGATCCATGTATCAGAACAAAGCATGGACTTTGGTGAACTTGCCCGATGATCGGCAAGCCATTGAGATAAATGGATCTTTAAGAAGAAGACGGACGTGGACGGTAATGTTACCGTCTATGAAGCTCGACTTGTGGCAAAGAGTATTTTCACAAGTTCAAGGAGTTGACTACGATGAGATTCTCTCATCCGTAGCGATGCTTAAGTCCATCGGAATCATGTTAGCATTAGCTGCATTTATGAAATCTGGAAGATGGATGTCAAAACAAGTTTCCTTACCAGTTTTCGTAAGGAAAGGTTGTATGTGATACAATCAGAAAGGTTTTGTCGATCCTAAGGATGCTAAAAGGTATGCTAGCTCCAGCGATCCTTCCATGGACTAGAGCAAGCATCTCGGAGTCAGAATATACGCTTTGATGGAGTGATCAAAGTTTTTGGGTTTATACAAAGTTTGTTAGAAACTTGTATTTACAATAAAGTGAGTGGGAGCACTACAACATTTCTGATAAGTATATGTGAATGACATATTGTTGATCCGAAATGATGTAAAATTTCTGGAAAGCATAAAGGGTTGTTTGAAAGGAGTTTTTCAAAGGAAGACCTGGATAAAGCTGCTTGCATATTGGGCATCAAGATCTATAGAGATAGATCAAGACGTCTAATGATACTTTCAAAGAACGCACACCTTGACATGATTTTGAAAGAGCTCAAAATAGATCAGCAAAGAAGGAGTTCTTGGCTGTGTTACAAGGTGTGAGTATTGAGTAAGACTCAAGACCTGACCACAGCAGAAGAGAGAGAAAGGACGAAGGTCGTCCCCTATGCTTTAGACGTAGGCTCTACAGTATGCTATGCTGTGTACCGCACATGAAGTGTGCCTTGCCATGAGTTGGTCAAGGGGTACAATAGTGATCCGGGAACGGATCACATGACAGCGGTCGAACTTGTTCTTAGTATCTAGTGGACTAAGGAATTTTCTCGATTATGGAGGTGAAAAGGAGTTCGTCGTAAAGGGTTACGTCGATGCGAACTTTGACACTAATCCGGATGACTCTGAGTAGTAAACCGGATTCGTATAGTAGAGCAGTTATTTGAAATGGCTCCAAGTAGCGCGTGGTAGCATCCACAAGATGACATAGATATTCGTAAACCACACACGGATCTGAAAGGTTCAGACCCGTCGACTAATAACCTCTCTCACAAGCATAACATGATCAAACCAGAACTCATTGAGTGTTAATCACATAGTGATGTGAACTAGATTGTTGACTCTAGTAAACTCTTTGGATGTTGGTCACATGGTGATGTGACCTGTGAGTGTTAATCACATGGTGATGTGAACTAGATTATTGACTCTAGTGCAAGTGGGAGACTGTTGGAAATATGCCCTAGAGGCAATAATAAATTGGTTATTATTATGTTTCCTTGTTCATGATAATCGTTTATTATCCATGCTAGAATTGTATTGATAGGAAACTCAGATAGATGTGTGGATACATAGACAACACCATGTCCCTAGTAAGCCTCTAGTTGACTAGCTCGTTGATCAATAGATGGTTACGGTTTCCTGACCATGGACATTGGATGTCGTTGATAACGGGATCAAATCATTAGGAGAATGATGTGATGGACAAGACCCAATCCTAAGCATAGCATAAAAGATCCTGTAGTTCGTTTGCTAGAGCTTTTCCAATGTCAAGTATCTTTTCCTTAGACCATGAGATCGTGTAACTCCCGGATGCCGTAGGAGTGCTTTGGGTGTACCCAACGTCACAACGTAACTGGGTGACTATAAAGGTACACTACGGGTATCTCTGATAGTGTCTGTTGGGTTGACACGGATCGAGACTGGGATTTGTCACTCCGTATGACGGAGAGGTATCTCTGGGCCCACTCGGTAATGCATCATCATAATGAGATCAATGTGACTAAGGAGTTAGCCACGGGATCATGCATTACGGTACGAGTAAAGTGACTTGCCGGTAACGAGATTGAACAAGGTATTGGGATACCGACGATCGAATCTCGGGCAAGTAACGTAATGATTGACAAAGGGAATTGTATACGGGATTGATTGAATCCTCGACATCATGGTTCATCCGATGAGATCATCATGGAACATGTGGGAGCCAACATGGGTATCCAGATCCCGCTGTTGGTTATTGACCGGAGAGGCGTCTCGGTCATGTCTGCATGTCTCCCGAACCCGTAGGGTCTACACACTTAAGGTTCGGTGACGCTAGGGTCGTAGAGATATTAGTATGCGGAAACCCAAAAGTTGTTCGGAGTCCCGGATGAGATCCTGGACGTCACGGGGAGTTCCGGAATGGTCCGGAGGTGAAGAATTATATATAGGAAGTCAAGTTTCGGCCACCGGGAAAGTTTCGGGGGTCACTGGTAGTGTACCGGGACCACCGGAAGGGTCCCGGGGGTCCACCGTGTGGGGCCACCTATCCCGGAGGGCCCCATGGGCTGAAGTGAGAAGGGAAACAGCCCCTAGTGGGCTGGGGCGCCCCCCATGGGCCTCCCCCTGCGCCTAGGGTTGGAAACCCTAGGGGTGGGGGGCGCCCCACCTGACTTGGGGGGCAAGTTTCCCCCTGGCCGCCCCCCCCCCCCCTTGTAGATGGGATCCAGGGCTGGCGCCCCCCTAGGGGGCCTATATATAGTGGGGGGGAGGGAGGGCAGCAGCATGACAGCCCCTGGCGCCTCCCTCTCCCCCTGCAACACCTCTCCCTCTCGCAGAAGCTTGGCGAAGCCCTGTCGAGACCCCGCTACTTCCACCACCACGCCATCGTGCTGCTGGATCTCCATCAACCTCTCCTCCCCCCTTGCTGGATCAAGAAGGAGGAGACGTCGCTGCTCCGTACGTGTGTTGAACGCGGAGGTGCCGTCCGTTCGGCACTCGGTCATCGGTGATTTGGATCACGGCGAGTATGACTCCATCAACCCCGTTCATTGGAACGCTTCCGCTCGCGATCTCCAAGGGTATGTAGTTGCACTCCTTTCCCCTCGTTGCTAGTGTACTCCATAGATGGATCTTGGTGATGCGTAGAAAAATTTTAAATTCTGCTACTATCCCCAACAAAGCATGGGGATCAAGAGCGGGGAAGGAAAGGGGTGGGGTGGGGGATCGAGGATGGGGAAGCGTGGTCCAGAAACAATACACCAGCACGGCGATGGCAATTTCACCGTCCAACGCGCTGTAAATACGAAAAGAACCGACGCGCACACACCCCTCCGGCTGACAATACGGGACCACCCCACGTAAGGGCCAGCCGCAGCCACACGAGCACAGAGAACCGACGCTGCAGCCCTCACCCGCGAACGACCCTCCCTTTTAACCAGGGGCAACCCAATCGGCATCGCTTTACCCAGCGTGCAACAGAGTTGCGCCCACCCCCTTTCACGCACCCAACTCAATGCCATGTGGGGCCATCCCGAAGCAGGGGCAGGAACACAACTGGGTACAGCCATGGCGGGTAGGATAGCAGCGGCACATCCCTCACCCACCCACGTCGCGTCACTCGGTCAGAAGGCACGCGCGCCACTCCCCAATCGCCTTGCACGAAAAATTCCGCGTTAAATGCCCTGCAACCCATTGGACGCTGCAACATCCCTTTTTGAATGACCGGCACGCACGCGTGCAACACCCACTGCAACGTTGGCCCTGCGCGTAAGGGTGGCCCATCCGTCATCAGCTGTGGCCTGATTACGCAACGTACAGAAAAACGGACGATCAGATTTTTACCAGGGCGATGGAAAGGACACTGGCAATGGACAGCGAGGTAAATCGTGCGGGCCTGATCGAACTGAAACGACGATGGCGCTAGAACGGCGGGTACTCTAGGAGGGTTTATATGTTCAATTTGTCTTTCTAGAGATTTCAACAAGTGACTACATACGGAGCAAAATGGATGAATCTACACTCTAAAATATGTCTATATGCATCCGTATGTGATACTCCATTTGAAATCTCTAAAAAGACAAATATTTAGGAACGGAGGGAGTAGATAAGAAGAACATCTTCACTCTGGCTTAGTCCAAGCGATTCAAGCAAAAAATCCAGATGGTTTGTCTTGATCCATCCAACCACAATACGAACTTCAAGAATCTACATTCAAGTTCTCAATGATTAAAGATATTGTGATAACAAATAATTTGACATGCAGCCTGGTGATTGTGCATAATTCTCACTTTCCTCCCACGGGCAAACCTACGACAAGCATAATCTCCCATGGCCAGCACTTGCCTCCACAGTTTCATCAGCTGCTTTGGACGTCATTTCTATTGGGGGTTTAGCAGGACGATGTTTAGTGAGGAGCAGGATGGATGCGTCTGGGCCGGCAAGCCAGCAGAGGAGAGGGTGTTGTTGACTCGTCGCCGTGCGTCGGAGACGTCGGCATGTAGTATCTTGCTGGGCTTTTCCAGTCCAGAAGAAGCCCAATTGTGCTTACCTCAGTGCGATAAATTCCAGTGGGAGAGATGATAGGCCTCTCCTCCGCCCTGCTAATACTGAAAGCAGAGTACGTACCGGATGCACCGGTTTTACAGCGTCAACGATCACTGAAACTGACTAAAACGCAACACCCAGATCAGACAAATAGACAGCAGCAAGCTCAGTTAGGCACATTCCAGCGAGAAGCGCAAGTGTTGCATCAGCGCTACAGCTTCCAGTAAAGTCTTCTTTTAAAGATGATAAGCGTCCCTCCCTCCCGCCCATGCTTATACTGAAAGCAGAGTTGTCACGGCCCGGCTGATTACCGCGCAGGTTGTAGTCGTGGTTGGTAGGAGGACGAGGGCGAGGCCCTCGCTTGCCTATGGTTGGAGAAGGGGGTGAGGAGGGGCGCCGTGGCGCAGGAGCAAGGGAGGAGAGGTTGTAGGATATTCTCTGCTTGCGTTTATTGATCCAAGGGCTGGCTATATATAGCCTAATTACAAGACCAGACTAAGACTCCTATTACAATTGGGTGTTGGCAGGGCAACCTTCTTCGGGACTAAACCTTTCCAAATAATATCCAGACTCCTAATCTAAAAAGACTATAATTAAACCAGGACACATCTTTAGGCAGGTGCAGGGACGGCACGTGCAGGTCCCTTACGCCTATAGGGCTGGCCCCACATGACAAGAATACTGGGCTTTCAAAAAAAAAAGCAGAGCAGAGTACACTAACTCAACTTCAACGCAACATCCAGATCAGCGAAAACAGACAGCAGCAAAGCTCACGGATCAGGGGACAAACGTTGCAGAAAAGAAGAAATAACACAAACACCAACCAACATCAGGGAGCCGATCAGCAGCCACAAATGCTTGGGAAATCCGCGAGCATCTGCATCACAGCGTCCATTCTTCACAAGTTCCAGCATCACATCACGAAGCAACAAGCAGATGCTTGAATCCGGATGAGATCCTGAAGGAACCAACAAGCAGACCAAAGTTTGGAAGGCGCTCGCGTCCTTGGCTCCTTGCTCCCCTCTCTACCGCGACTTCTGAAGCCGTCGCCACTGCTGCTTCTGTTTGCCGGGATGGCTTCCGTTCCGTGGCCACCTAGCTCCGCGCCTTTCGGCCGTGGCTGACCGCGAGCTGGCAATGCTCCTCAGCTGCTTGCCCAGCCTGACGGCTGGTGTGGATGATGACCGCTCCCTCATCAAGTCTGTCGAGCTCCTCACCGGACTCAGGCTATGGTTGTACAGACTGAAAGCCCCTGCCCGGGGAGGCATGCATGCTGGCCTGGATCCCCTACCTAGAATCTCTCAACCTATGATCCACGCGGTGTTTCCTCAAAAAAGAAAAATCACCAACACCAACCACAACCACAAAAGCTTGGAAATTCGCAAGCATCGGCATCACAGCATCCATTCTTCAAAAGAAAAAAAACGCAGGAAGCGGAAGTTTCAGAAGATGCAGAGTGTTTATCGGCCTATGTCACATCACTCACCCAAGAATCGAATCATGAACCATCAAACAAATTATTGAATCCAGATGAGATCCTGTAGAACCAACAAGCAGCCCAAAGTTTGGACAAAACCAGATAATTATGTATTACTAACGCCACTTTGTATGGCTGGTTTACATTTCCACATGGATCTAGTATGAAACCAATAAGCATTATAGCCGTACTTTCCATATGACACAGCTTGTGACATCCGAATTATTGATAGCATATATATAATTCCGATGGGACTTTGAAAAGGGCAAAAGTTGGTATTTCTCCAATCACAATAAAGGTACAAAATTGAAATCGAAATGGACTTACAAATTCAACACACTAGCAAAAATGAACTACAGGTTGTTAGTAGTAGGAGTAGCTGGTCACCATACCTGGATCTCGTCAGATCTATACTCCACAGTTTCGTCAGCTGCTCTGACATACGGATTTGCTATGTTGGGCATAGCAGCACAATATTTGGTGAGGAGCAGGATGTGGGTGAGAAACTCGCCACCATTGCTCAGCTGCCTGGCGTGGAATCCCCCAGTTGCATTGGTTGCTGCGTAGCACAACATCTCCACCCACACTGTTCCGAGTATTACCAGCTTATGTGTGAGCTCCAACTCCATGCGGAGCATTGTGTGAGCAAGGCTGCATGCTTTCACCAGCACAGCTTCGCCCGGGTAAGCATCCCATCTGTCTTGCGTCAAATCATCATATAGTTCTCGTATATACCCAACACGTCGTTTCATGTAATCCATAATTATCTGGTGAGGCGTACCCACATTATCTCCAGAAAAATCCTCAGCATAAGAGGTGGAGGTTAGGCGAAACAGGTTTCGGACAGCTGCTTTCATGGGCAGAATATCAGGGTGCTCGATGAGGAGGTACATCATGTACTCGGAGAGAGTATTGACTGCTTTAGCCATTTCCTCATCCTCGTTGGCCAGTTGAGATTTAACGGCAGGGACATTGAGGAAGGTGCTTGTTGCTAAATGCCAAATAAGCACGCTCTTCTGAAATTCAAAACTCAGGCTCCAATTGAGCTGTTGGAAGCCCGTTAACCTGCGAGCCCAGTACCCATTCCGGATGGCCACATCTTCAATTTGTACCATATCAGACTTTGCACCTCTGAGCAAGTCCCATACAAACTCCTTGACGGCAGGTGAAAGCTTGGCATGTTTGGTGTAGTGAGCTTTGTTCCACAATTCCCGAAGCCTAATCCATTTGGCTATTCTTCCCCTGAGCTCGGTCTCATCCCTGGCACAGAAGGATATGAAGTTATACTGCCCGACAGAATTGGACCACCTTCCATCCTTGACGACGAGGAGATGGTAGCGTGCAAACAGAATCGCATTGGCCAGCCACTTCCATCCGTACCCTTTCAAGGTGGCATATGTCCAGGTCGATCCAATCGCCTTGAAAACAGATGCAACCTCCAGTGCACAAGCTCCGCCCAGTAGAGCAAAAGTGATTACAATATCGGGTGTGCTGTAACCATCACTTTTGCCTTTTGTGAAGAACACAAGAGCGGTGAAGCAAGACACAAGGGAAATAGCACGGATGCAGTAGCCATACCATGTGTGGATCACTTGTGCCTTGGTATACAGCATGTCATACATAAGGGCTAGCTCCACCTCTATTGCCTTGTACAGCTCCCGTGGATATTCTTCCGCATGGCCCTTTAGTAGTCCAATTGTGGTACCACTCCAATCTATGAATGCCTCATTCCTGTCAATGATTAAAGGCTTGACAAGTGCATAGCGCAACGCATGTGCTGCCATCACAATAAATGCATAAATTCTAAACTGTTTGTGTTTGGTGAAGCAATCTACTATTGTTTCATCAACTGATTGCATGGGCCCTTCAAAATCTCCAAGGTTCATTTCCGTGTCTTGCCCAGGCATGGTAATAAAACAAAAAAATATGTACTTCAGGACACGGCTTATTTTTTTCTTTATGGCAAAGAGGACAGAGCTTTCTTTCTTCTTTCCGGCAAAGATAACAGAACTTTCTTTCTTCTTTCCGGCAAAGAGAACAGAGCCACTTGGCCCTTTGGAACCCTTGCTTGCACACTTCAGTGCCCATATCCTCTCGCCGTACTTGATAAATCCGGTGGCCAAAACCAACATAGCGGCGGGGATAAAGGTCGCCCCGCCTGCAATGATGTACTTGTAGAGCACATACGCGGTGCCGGCGACCTGCAGAAACATATTTAACAGATGGCGCCGCCAGAGTTCATTGTCCTCCAGGGCGTAAGCGGTGATGGTATCCTGGCCACCAAGGTGCAGCAGGAGGAATGGCGCCCAGAACGCCACCAGCTGGTGCTCGCCGGACGATTTTTTCGTCAACGACGAGGACATGTTCCCCAGGGCGTACGTTGCAACGACATCGGCAGACAGATACACCAGCCAGAGGAGGGCCTTGAGAACAGACGAGATGCTGTAGCGGCGGATCCCTGCGAAGAAGAAGAGGATAACCTGCAGACTGAAGCTGGCAACAACAACAGCTTGGATCTCCCACTCATTCCACAGTTCCATCCAAGATGGCATCGGTGCTCCAGTTTCACCCATTGATCATACGACAACCTGCAAGCAAGAAATTAATATAAATACATACATACATATTGGAATATGTCACAGTATATACTGCTTGAAGAAATAGTATAGTTCACCCGCCAATGAATAAATGCATACCTGTTAGAGAGCTAGATCCGGCTGATAGAAGGAAAGCTGCAACACAGAAGCGCAGGTAGGAGGGAGAGCTCAGGAGTGTGGTACAAGAAGAATGGGAGGATCCGAGGGTATGCATATGCTTATATAACCAAAAACAAACCACCCAGATCCGGTTATTGCGTTCCGAGTAACAAGTTGGGTAGCCTCTGCCCGAGTATCTTTGTTATTAAGGGAGTACCTAGAACTCATCTAGATGAGACGTAATTTGGTCTCATTCACCTGAAAAACAAGAACGGATACAACCCATATCAGCATACACGCATCTTATAGCACCACATCCAATGGCTATAAAAGGTGAATGAGACCAAATTAAATCTCATCTAGATGAGTTCTAGCAAAACTGTGTTATTAAAGTGATTCTTATAAGATTCTCCAACAGCTGTCTGCTATCTTTTTTTTTTCTTTCTATATCATTTCTCTTAATCAGAAACCGTTTGAGATTTTTCCTATGTCTAAGTCAGTTCAGTAACAAGTGCTACTAGGTGAAAGTGCGAGTTTTTTTTTCTGAATCAAGTTAGACATAAGAAAATTAAATCAACTTACACTTTGGTATTTTTTTGTCCCACCAAAACAAGTGTGTTGTACTTTCTTTTTCAAAAAAACACACACACTCAGATCTACTCCCCCCGTCCGAGAAAACTTGTCATCAAAATGGACAAAAAGGGGTGTATCTAGAACTAAAATACATCTAGATACATCCCCTTTTATTCATTTTGATGACAAGTATTTCCGAACGGAGGGAGTATTAACCAAACCAGCAAGTACAAACACTCCTGGAAAAGATAAAATTACGTCAATGAAGATCTCCACGCTGGATCCCTCCGGCGACCACTGACTTCACCAATGCGATTGGCGTGCACTGCCTGACGACAGCGGCCGCTCGAGCATACATCACCTTCGCTGTCCCACAACAACTCTCCAAGGCCTCCACAGCAGGCCTCCTAGATACGGACCTCCCCACCCGGCGCCACGCAGGCTTAGCCTGACGGCAAGCCCTGGCGACGGCAGGAGGGGCAGCCGCAAGGTGCCGGCTTGGGTTTCTTATTCGCCTGGCTGGCTCATCGCCTCTGAGAAAACCATTCAATACCTTGATTAGTTGGTCGTAAGAATGTGAAACTTATTACTACATTAGTGTGCAATTTTTCACTTTGTACGTTATGTATGGAGTGATTGCGATTTGAGCAACATTAAACCGAACAACCTAGACAGCCCACGTGCCATGAAGTGTTGTTCAACACCGTATGTGTGATGGCCGGTTTAGCTAGGCCCACAGGGCAGTAGTTAGGGGCTTGGCCCACAAGTTATCTTAGGTTAATTCTTATGCAAGTTATCTTAGGTTAATTCTTATGCAAGTTATCTAGGTTATAAATATAGGCTGTAAGACTCTTTTTGGAATCAAGCAATAAGAAGAATATTATCTCTATTGCCCGGCTTCCAGAGGAGCCGAAACCCTAGCCGCCGCCGCCATCCTCCTCCCACACGACGGCGCCCAGCCGCCGGCGCGCCGGCTCATCGCCTCGTCCTACTCCATCCTTCCCCTACAACCTACGGAGCAGGTCCGGTAGGATCCCTGGTTCTACCAATTTGGTATCGCCTCGCCCCACTTCCAGCGTGGGCGGCTGCGTCTTCGCCTTCGCCGGTCTACACCACGGCTCCGGAGCAGCCGACCCCGTTTCCGCAGTTCAGCGGGCCATCTGGCTCCGCGGGTCCCTATCCGGAGTACTCCGACCAGGCACCACCCGCCTCGCTGCTCCGCACCTCCGAGCCAGCTCGACACGGCGCTCCGACCCAGACACCGCCGCGGTTCGCCAAGATCGACTTCGCCACTTATGACGGCACGGAGGATCCCCTCAACTGGCTCAACCAGTGCGACCAGTTCTTCCGCGGGCAGTGCACACTTGCTTCGGAGCGGACCTGGCTTGCCTCTTATCACCTCCGCGGCGCAGCCCAGACCTGGTACTACGCCCTCGAGCAGGACGAGGGCAGCATGCCCCCTTGGGAGCGCTTCCGCGAGCTCTGCCTCCTTCGCTTTGGGCCTTCGGTTCGCGGGAGCCGCCTGGCGGAGCTCGGCCGCCTTCCCTTCACCTCCACGGTGCAGGACTACGCCGACTGTTTTCAGGCCCTGGCATGCCATGCGTCGAGTGTGACGGCGCAGCAGCGGGCCGACCTCTTTGTCGGTGGACTTCCGGATCACATCCGCATGGACGTGGAGCTTCGGAGACCCCAGGATCTCCAGTCGGCCATGTACTACGCCCGCACGTTCGAGCGTCGCGCGGTGGCCATCCAGCAGGAATCACCGTCCCGGACCGCTGGGTCGCTACCCGGGTCGGATTCCGCGCCGGGTCGGCCTGCGCAGGCTTCTGCGGCACCCCTCGCCGCGACCGCGGCGCGCCCGTTCCGCCGGCTCACCTCAGCCGAGATACTCGAGCGTCGCCGCCAAGGGTTGTGCTTCAACTGCGACGAGCCCTACACGCCCGGCCACGCCTGCCCGCGACTCTTCTACCTGGAGGTTGCAGACTACATTCCGGAGGACGCCGTCGCCGCCGACCTGGCCACCCCAGCTGTCGAGAAGGTGTTTGACGCTGGTTGATCGCCTCGAGGAGTTCCGCAAGCGCTTCCCCACCTTACAGCTCGAGGACGAGCTGTTTGTGCAGGCGGGAAGAAGTGTTATGGCCGGTTTAGCTAGGCCCACAGGGCAGTAGTTAGGGGCTTAGCCCACAAGTTATCTTAGGTTAATTCTTATGCAAGTTATCTTAGGTTAATTCTTATGCAAGTTATCTAGGTTATAAATATAGGCTATAAGACTCTTTTTGGAATCAAGTAATAAGAAGAATATTATCTCTATTGCCCGGCTCCTCTGGGAGCCGGAACCCTAGCCGCCTCTAACCCTAGCCGCCGCCGCCATCCTCCTCCCACGCGACGGCGCCCAGCCACCGGCGCGCCGCTCATCGCCTCACCCTACTCCCTCCTTCCCCTACAATCTACGGAGCAGGTCCGCTAGGATCCCTGGTTCTACCAGTATGCATCTATCTTCAACGCTCTCATGGTCTCAAACAAAGGATCTCTCTGGTTCACATGTACACATGTGGTCCATTGTATTCCAGTGGGAATCCCGTGACCAAGTTGACCTACAAAAACGATGAACGGGGGACAAGTAGTACAGATGACAGATGGGTTTACTTTCATTTCTAAAAGGGACTTGGATCTGTTTACTTGGTCTTCCATATTATATGGCGTGCAATTTGATTGCAGCACGCTCAATCATCGGAGGAAAAAAAGATCCATTAATGGGTCCATCGGAAGTTGGGTTTTTAAATGAAAACTACTGATGCATCGAGTGTGCATATGTACTATGTAGGCTGTTGGGAGGCGAATACAATGCATATGAGATGCACTAGCAGACTAGCTCCAGCTGAAACCCATGAGGCGCCCATGAGAGCGTTGAAGATACGACCATTTCTTTTTCTTTTTCTTTCTCTTTGATTGTGTCCTCCCTCCTCCCTCGAGTAATTTTTAGACAAGTTTCAACAATTTCCAAGTAATTTTTAGACATATATTTGGTGTACTATAGCGAGCTTCATGCATGAATGCAGGCCTATGACTGAGCTAGATTCAACTGATGATAGCAAAGCTTAAGCTATATATAACACAGAACCACAACAAAAATTGAAAGGTCCAGGAGGGAGGGCTCAGGAGAAGTACAAGAAGAATTGGAGGATGGGGTGTATGCATATCCATATATATCACTTAAAACAAACCAGCCAGTTCCGATTCTTCTGTTCCAAGTAATAAGTTGAGTGGCCTGCTCTTTATTTTTATTTTTTGTCATTTACACAGTAACGTTTGATTTTACATGTAAATTCTAGAGAGATTCTTTCTCCAACAGGTGTGTACGGCATCTTTTTTCCTCCAACGCTCTCATGGGTTCCGATCTGGTTGTTTTTACATGTAACTCTAGAGAGATTCTTTCTTTCTCCAGCAGGTGTGTACTGCATCTTTTTTCCTCCACCGCTCTCATGGGTTTCGATCTGGTTGGCACATGTGCATGTGATCCATCGTATTCCAGTCCAAAACCCGTTAACCAAGTTGGCATACAAGTAGTATAGGAATTATAAACGGGGGACATGTACACATGATAGGTGACTTTACTTCATTTCAAATAGGGACCTCGATCCTACGGATTCCTTTACTTGGTCCTTCCATATTCTATGTGTGCAAGTTGATTGCATCCATCGGGAGTCGGGGTTTTTAATGAGGCTTTAAGGTAAGACATCGGAAGTTGGACAGCACCAAGTGTCCATGTGTACTATGTACTCCTATTGTTTTCTAACGGCAACTTGATTATGGACTGTAATATGATGGATATGACCGGCACTAGCTCCACCGGAAACCAGTTAGGGAAAAAAAGCTCTATCTGAAACCTACGAGAGAGCGTTGAAGATGAGACATTATTTGTGATAGATACTGACATACCTTGAATTAACTTCAATGGAAGGGGCCATCTGAATGTTAAGCTGCAGATTTTGGAGCTCCACTGGGAATGTGCTCACGAACGAGAATTTAGGACCGATAGTACGCCGCTTGGTTGTGTAATTAAGTTTGCTCCTACCTATTCAATACAACAAGGTACAAAGCTTTTGTGTTTCCGAGAGAGAGAAAAAGTACGCCGCGCAACCGTACTGAGGATTGTTTTCGGCAAAGGGTTAAGTTTGTTTTCGCACCTGCGTGCGGAGCAGCCAGCAGCAGTTGATATTGTTTGTTGTGCATCTTGGCTGGTTTACCTGAATTCACATGTGAGACACGAAACATTAGACTTTGTTTTATATATATCACACTGCTGATACATCAAAATCTTACCTCCACTGGAATCTTACAACAGATGTTTGCAATCGTTTGAACAATGGCAAGTTATAGTGGCTACTATTAAACACATCCTACTGGATCATGCATGCACACTGTCAGAATGCCTTCTTTTCTTGTTTTGCTACTGTGGCATTGCTTCTTTGACTGCTCCATCGATGGCCCGGTTCAGTGCGAGAAAAGGCACAACCAAAGCGCCTACCAAGAAACGGGACTGAGACATGAATATTTAGGAGACGGGAAAAGCAAAGTTCAAAGACCGAACAGTCAAAGAGAACCATACCTCTGAAGGATCTTCATTAGGTTTGTCATTTCAGAATTCAGATACAAAAAGAAAGACAACTTCACTCCCACTCAATCCAAGCAATGCAAGCAAAAAGAAAGTCCTTGGCTTTCCCCTGGTTCTAGTCAATCACAACTTCAGAAGACGAGCTTCAATAATCTGCATTCAAGAGGGCAACTAAATTCAAAATATTTGAAGTAACAAACATTCAGGCTGGTGACACTGTTATAAACGTGTTGTCTAAAATTTACTGGTACTGAAGGAGCAGTATTTTTTTCATTGTTTTATTTTTAAGACAGAAAAGTAGAAATTGTTGTTGCCGAATCGATCGAGAGGAGGAAACGAGCGAGAGAGAGATGAACCAACGAGAGGAAGAAGACACTGGTATGTTTTGTGCCGTCGAACTCGACAGCGTTTTTCTGTTATTCCTCTCTCTGAAAGTATGGCTATTACAGAGGCTAACAACTGGGCTAACTAACTCCCGATCATCTTCCCACGATCCACTTGTGCCGCGCCATCCCACGGCTGCGTTTCGTGCGCCTAACTGATCGGGAGAAAAGATCAAAGCAAAACAAAAACGGTGAGTCTGTGCATGCAGCACAACTCTGAACCTGACTACGTGCAACACCTGACAGACCAGGCATGCATCTGTTATTCTAACAGCAAGCAAACTAACTGACGGTGAGCTTAGCTAGAGCCTACAGAAATACCTCTGCTACACCCCTCAAGTAATAGAAGGGATCATTGCCCTTGCCTACACATGGGCCATAGCTCCAAATTTCTAAGTCAAGGCATTTGCTTCCAGAGACTGATTTCAGAGAAGCTAACTTTGTTCCTCACGATATGGAAGTAATTTATCTTCCAGGTTTGCAGGTGGATCATACATGGCTTCTCTTGAATGAATCTTCATCAGATTTGCCACTTCAAACATAGATAAGAAGAACATCTTCAGTCCGGCTCAGACCAAGCAATGCAAGTAAAAATTTCACAAGACAATCCATGATCCACCTAACTCTTTGTTAAACAACTAAGCAACCAATGACCTATATGCAGTTCTGCACTGCACTACACAAAAGACAAGTAAGAGTATTCCAGCTGCCAGCCTGCCACTTTCTCAGATATTTTGGTGGTCACCTTCTGAACCCTGCCAGCAAACCACAAGCGTTATTCTTTCAGATCGACAACAAAGCTAATATTCGATCAAGATTATGTGTGTACAAATTGTGTAATTAAGCCCAAGGAAAACAAAATCCAATATTCCCACAAGACAACGAATCACAGAATGAGATCCCTGATGAACAAAATCCAATACTTGCAAAGTATAGGGTTTTGAGTCCTTGTTCATCCACATGCATCTTTATGCAATGTACTTAGCAGTAAAGCAAGCTTAAAAACGACAATGTCATTGTCAAAAAAAAAATGTAAAAAACATTCCTCAGTCTAAACCTTACCAAAATGGAGATTTTCACAATCACGGGCATTTCAACACGCCCACTTGGGATTATTCCTATAACTGGCATAAAGATCAAACCAGGTCATTAAGCCATAGCTACGATTCAACAGAGCAAGATCAAAAGTTACATAGCACCAGGGATGGCAAACAACAGAACTGGTAAAATGAATGTAAGTTCCCGCATGATTGCATGAATAATTTAAAGAGATTGTCCCTACCTATCATAAGATTTGCAACTCAACTGAAATACTCTTAAAGAACAATGAGATACTCATGTTGGACACTGTACCAGGGTATGAATTATGAAGTGCCAAAAGCCAGAGACAATCCCAGTTCCTTACAGTCCACCACTTTAACCTTCTGGGTTTTTGTAAGATGAGTTGGTATCTTCTAGAAAGAATTCAAATGATTTGTTGGACTCAGTCAGACTCATAGTCTGTAAATTGATATGTCCATGCCTATAGAGAGTATGTTCAACAAAATCTTGCCGCTGACTCCCTTCGGAAACATGTCAAGATTTGTTGTGCGCTCCAATATCTTGATATTGTCCTTTGACTTTCTTGTGGAATATAGCTATCCGAAAACTGATGGCTGCTGAATCCTGTCGAACACCTTTCTTGCGTACTCATAGAGTCCACATTTGGAGTACATCTCAAACAAAGCCACAACAACCAAGCCATTGCATCCATGCCCAAACCAAAGGACTGTTCCGTGCAGACTTGCCAACCCCAAGCCGCCCAATGCCTGCACACGCATTCACAACACTTGACAGCATGAAGTAGTTGGGCGCCATGAAATTGCTTTCAGTTCTGAACTCGGCAAAAAATTGGATGGCCTCACACCCAAGCACATTCTGTGCATATACAGACAGCATCGAGCCCCGTGACACCGCATTCCTCGCCAGAGCAGCCATACCATCAAACACTGCACGTGCACTCTTCACATTTCCAGCCTTGCCATACATGTCGATGAGCACGGTGGCAACGACAGTGTCAGACGCGTAGCGTTCAACCTCAGCACGGGCATGCACTTTCCGGCCAAGTCCAGCATCAGCAAGGCGTGCGCGCGCGCTGACGGCAGTCGAGAAGGTGAAGGCATTTGGTGGCACACCTCTGTGACACATATCATGGAAGAGGGAAACAGCCAGGCGGAGGCGGGGTCGGCCGGCGCCAGAGTACCCGGACATGAGAGCTGTCCAGGAGACCACGTCCCGCTCGGCCATTCCATCGAACATGTCATGGGCGTGGGCGGTAGCGCTGCATCGGCAGTAAGAAGCAATGATGTGGTTTCAAGAAGAGACAGCGGAGGCGGTGCCGAACTTGAGGAGCGTCCTGTGGGTGGCGGCTACGAACGAGTGGTTGCTGGCGCCACGCAGTAGGTGGATAAACAGCGGTGTGACCGTGGCTGCGGTTGATGTCCCCGCCATGGGAGCAGATTGTTATTCGAAGGTTATTGCCTTACATTCTCTCAAGGGATCAGCCCACCACTAATACCTCTTATTAATACCATATATGAATGTAGAATTTGGCGCAGCTAGAACCTCAGCCGGCAACCCACAAAAAGAAAGTAATTCAGAAGAACTACTGAACAATCAATACAAATCTGCAGGTAAATATACAGGCTGTCCTATAATCCGAGCTAAGAGGGTCCAAGGTTTCAGTTGACTATTAATGTGCAAGAAGTGGGTTTATTCGGCATAGTTTGGCGGTAAACTTGCAAAGGTTGCAGTCTCTTACATCAGAGTACAACTCCATACTTGAAAGTAAAACTGCATAAATGACCACCAGCAAAATTAAGGATCTTAATCAGTTGAAAGAAAGAATGTGGAAAAGGAGCAAACAAGACTGCCGTTCACCCATCTTTACACATGGCATAACAATCCAATTTTTTCTAGGAAATAAACCTCCCTTTTGACTTATGTGGCTTTTATCAAACAACATAGAGTGGTAACTGATCAATTTAACACTATCTGTTGTTTGTTAGTGAGATAAGAATGTAGCCACTCCTCATTCTAACTCCAGTTCACAACCATGGTAGGGATTAGGGGGGAAATGGAATAATTCCCACAGTTTCAGATCTGCGGAGCAAAAATCATTAGAGAATAACATTTCAGTCACCTCATTATTAATCACTAAATCATGGGATCAGTTGCCTCCTACTACCTGATACAAACTAACACAGTTATCAAATTTTCTCGTTAATGACTTCTAGCAATCTCCATCGAAAAAGAGAGAGAAAACTTTCACCACCATTTATTGATGTCTCTAAGTAGAGCTACTATCGACCCAACATGAACTTTAAGCATATTACTAAGCTAAATATGAAACCTGAATTCCCAAATCACCACGGTGCCATCAAAGAAACTCACTGCAGTTGAAGACACATTTATTCTCTCAGCAGTCAGCATCAGAAAGCCGACTATCCTAATAGTATTTCTAACAAATTTTATTATCAGCCTGCAAATTAATAAAATTTTGATGGACTAATTTGATTAGCAAGTCGCAGCAGCAAATTGCACGAAGCGAGCTAGGCAAGCATGGAAACAGAACGGAGCTAAAAGGTCAAGCTTTGAACAAGCCAAAACCCGGTCTGCAGGGACCCAGTCCTTTACCTAAGGGGGTGTGGAGGCGCCGAGAATCGCCCAGCGCTGTCGACGGAGAGATCCAACGGTGTGGTGTGGCACGCACCTTGGAACCGAAGCAGAGGATTTGGGCGCACTGACACAGCTCGGGCCATGTCGCGCGAGGAGCTCCCTTCTTCGACGGACCGGCGCGCGCCGGACAGCTGGTGGCGGCGGGTGAGACGGAACCCCCCACTGCCGCACTCTTCTGGTCTCCGCAACCTCCTCTCCTCGTCGAGCTCAAGAAAAGCGGCGGAGTCTGGATGAGATTTTTTTTTTTTTTTTTGAGAAA
>NC_057814.1:619222819-619284298 GCF_018294505.1 Triticum aestivum
GAGTCTGGATTTTTTTTTTTTGAGGGGAACGAGTCTGGATGAGATGCCCTCGAACGATTGGGAGATTTGCAGCGGCAGCCGGGTGGGCTTTTGCGTCGGCCAGCTGCTTAGCTGAATGGGCTGAAAGAGGTGGAGAGAACGACGTGGGCTGGACGTGGCCTGCTGGATAAACTAGTTGTTCGGCTCGTTAACCTCACTCGTTAAGCTTAAGGGGTGCCCTATGTCACGCATTAAGCGAGACAAGAGCGACAAGATCATTGATTGAGAAGTACTCATCGTAAAGATCACCACCACCTATGATTGTGTGGAGTGGAATTTCTTGAAGAAGATAATGATGAAGCTTGGTTTCCATTCTCAGTGGGTGGAGATGATCATGGAATGTGTGTCATCTGTAAGTTATAGAGTTTGTTTTAATGGCACTGAAACAGATGAGTTCTTACCCACAAGGGGCCTCAGAGAGGGGGACCCCTTATCCCATATCTCTTTTTACTTTGCTCTGAAGGATTGTCTAGCTACTTGGCTCATGAAGAAGAAATTGGAAGGTTGGAAGGTGTTAGTGTCTGCAGGAATGCCCCATCAATTTCACACCTCCTTTTTGCAGATGATTCTTTAATTCTCATGAAAGCAAATGCTCAGAATGCAACTACCCTCAAAAGAGTGTTGGACACTTACTGTGGAAGCTCGGGACAACTTGTAAGTACACCAAAGTCAAGCATCTTTTTCAGTCCTAATACAAGTGTTAATATCAGAGAAGATGTTTGTAGAACTCTTGATATCTTGGTCTCCCAACTATTGTGGGAGTCTATAAGAGTGATTGCTTCCAACATCTAGTTGATAGAATCTGTCAAAGGTTGAAAGGCTGGAAGGAAAAGACGCTATCAATACAGGGAAAAGAGATTTTGATAAAAGCAATAGCTCAAGCAATCCCCTCCTATGCCATGTCTGTCTTCAAACTGCCTAAGGGGATTTGCAAGCTTATAAATGATGAGATCGTAGGGTTTTGGTGGGGAGATAGTGAGGAAAAGAAGACAATGCATTGGTTTGCATGGTGAAAAATGTGCATCCAGGCTTGGGGTTCAGGGACCTTCACAGTTTTAATCTTGCTTTACTAGCAAAACAGTGTTGGCGACTTCTCCAGAATCCAGACTCTTTGTGTGCAAGGATTCTTAGTGCAAAGTACTATCCCGGTGGAAATATTCTTGAAGCGGGACCAAAGAAAGGTTCCTCGTTCACGTGGCAAAGCATTGTTTCGGATATTCAAACGTTCAAGAGGGGACACATATGGCGTGTTGGGAACGGGGCGCAATTCAATATCTGGAATGATCCCTGGATTCCAACCAGTGAAAGCCGGAAGGTTATTACACCAAGAGGACAAACGATGATAGATAAAGTCGAGGACTTAATTGATCCATATTCTGGTCAATGGGATGAAAAGATCTTATGATCAACTTTATCACCTTTGGATGTACACAGAATTCTGCAAATACCACTTCGGATTGAAATGCTGGAGGACTTCGTGGCCTGGCACCACACTCGGTCTGGTATGTTTACCGTAAGATCTGCATATCATGTTGAATTTCTTCACCAATTCGGGAGCAACTGGAACCGTAGTGCGGGAGCGGGAAGCAGTCAACAATGTGAATCATGGAGGAGAGTTTGGGAGCTTAAGCTACCGGGGAAGGTGAAACATTTTGTGTGGAAGGTTATGAGGGGAGTACTTCCGTATCTAGGCACGCTAGCAGGGAGACATATCCCAACGATGCCCAGTGCCCGTACTACAGAATTGGATATGAAGACTCGCAACATTGCTTATTTACTTGCGACCGAGCCTTGGATATATGGAAGGAACTGGGGCTGAAAGAGGAGATACGAAAATCAGTCCTCGAAGATCGGTCTGGTGCGATCACTATGGACAGCCTTATGAGACGAGATGATCTACTTGGCGAGATTCCTTTGGCAGAACTAGTGGCAGTTGCGAGCTGGTACATTTGGTGGCAAAGGCGACAGTTATAAAAGGAGAATCCGTTAGACCGCTGATACGTCTCCAACGTATCTACTTTTCCAAACACGTTTGCCCTTGTTTTGGACTCTAACTTGCATGATTTGAATGGAACTAACCCGGACTGACGCTGCTTTCAGCAGAATTGCCATGGTGTTATTTTTGTGCAGAAATAAGAGTTCTCGGAATGACCTGAAACTTCACGGAGAATATTTTTGGAATTTATAAAAAATACTGGTGAAAGAATCAAGACCAGGGGGCCCACACCCTATCCACGAGGGTGGGGGCGTGCCTCCTGCCTCGTGGGCCCCCTGAGGCTCCACCAACCTCAACTCCAACTCCATATATTCACATTCGGGGAGAAAAAATCAGAGAGAAGGATTCATCGTGTGTTACGATACGGAGCCGCCGCCAAGCCTTAATCTCTCTCGGGAGGGCTGATCTGGAGTCCGTTCGGGGCTCCGGAGAGGGGAATCCGTCGTCGTCATCATCATCAACCATCCTCCATCACCAATTTCATGATGCTCACCGCCGTGCGTGAGTAATCCCATCGTAGGCTTGTTGGACGGTGATGGGTTGGATGAGATTTACCATGTAATCGAGTTAGTTTTGTTAGGTTTTGATCCCTAGTATCCATTATGTTCTAAGATTGATGTTGCTATGACTTTGCTATGCTTAATGCTAGTCACTAGGGCCCGGGTGCCATGATTTCAGATCTGAACCTATTATGTTTTCATGAATATATGTGAGTTCTTGATCCTATCTTGCAAGTCATTAGTCACCTACTATGTGTTATGATCCGGCAACCCCGAAGTGACAATAATCGGGACCACTCCCGGTGATGACCGTAGTTTGAGGAGTTCATGTATTCACTAAGTGTTAATGCTTTGGTATGGTACTCTATTAAAAGGAGGCCTTAATATCCCTTAGTTTCCAATAGGACCCCGCTGCCATGGGAGGGTAGGACAAAAGATGTCATGCAAGTTCTTTTCCATAAGCATGTATGACTATATTCGGAATACATGCCTATATTACATTGATGAACTGGAGCTAGTTCTGTGTCGCCCTATGTTATAACTATTGCATGAGGAATCGCATCTGACATAATTATCCATCACTGATCCAATGCCTACGAGCTTTTCACATACTGATCTTTGCTTAGTTACTTTTCTGTTGCCACTGTTACGATTACTACAAAGTTGCTACTGTTACTTTTGCCACTGTTACCATTACTTCCATACTACTTTCCTACTAAATACTTTGCTGCAGATATTAAGTTATCCAGGTGTGGTTGAATTGACAACTCAACTGCTAATACTTGAGAATATTCTTTGGCTCCCCTTGTGTCGAATCAATAAATTTGGGTTGAATACTCTACCCTCGAAAACTGTTGCGATCCCCTATACTTGTGGGTTATCAAGACTATTTTCTGGCGCCGTTGCCGGGGAGCATAGCTCTATTCTTTGAGTCACTTGGGGTTTATATCTGCTGATCATTATGAGGAACTTGAAAGACGAAAAGACCAAGATTTATCCCTCAACTACGAGGTGGGGTAAGAAACTGCCATCTAGCTCTACACTTGATTCACCTTCTGTTTTGAGTAAACTTGCGACACCTACTCCTGCTATTAATTCTGATATGTCACATGTTATTGATGATGCCACTTCTGCTATGCATGATGCTTATGATGAAACTACTTCTATGCTAGATAATACTGTGCCACTAGGTGAATTTCTTGATGAACAACTTGCTAGGGCTAGAGAGAATGAAATTATTGAAACTGATAATATTGATGAAAGTGATGATGAAGATTCCCCCCCTAGATATGAATTGCGTGTTGTGCCTGAGAGTTATGTTATGGATGAAGAAACTGCTAGAGATTTTCTTGCTTGCAATGATAGATCTGATCTTAAGAAATTATTAGCTAAGCTGAAAGAAAAATCTTTGAATGCTAGAATGAAATATGACCCTGCTTTTGCTACTTCACCTATCTGTATTACTGATAAGGATTATGATTTCTCTGTCGATCCTGAGATAATTACTTTGGTTGAATCTGATCCTTTTTATGGCTATGAATCTGAAACTGTTGTGGCACATCTTACTAAATTAAATGATCACTACAAAAAAATACACTTCCGTGATGATACGTGTTTGTCACATTAGGTCACGTTTTCTGTCATGCATGTACATCCATGCCAAATTTATGACAGAATCAAGATAGTCATACCTGTGCTGTCGTAGAAGTGTTCCATGACATTACCAAAATTATCATCACGGAAGTGTCCACTTCCATGACGATAAATCGCGCGTCACAGAAGTGCTTTCGTCAAGGGTGACCGACACGTGGCATCCACCGTAACGGAATGCCGTTAAGCTAGCGGGTCCAGTTTTGGATCCGATAACCCGTTAACAGCCCCGACCAATGGGGATTTTCCACGTGTAAAATCATCATTGGCTGGAGGAAACACGTGTCGGATCACCGTTGGGACAGATGTCACTCATCCAATGGGCGAGATGCGCTTATGAAATGTTGACACGTGGACCGGCCCAAAAGTGGCCCATAAAGTTTAAATGGGCCGGCCCAACTAAAGGCCCACAAGATTTTACGGTCCATAATGGGCCGGCCCAGCAAAAGGCCCACGAGATTTTGCGGACCATAATGGGCCGGCCCAGCTAAAGGCCCACAAGATTTTGCGGGCCATAATGGGCCGGCCCAGCTAAAGGCCCGCGAGATTTTGCGGACCATAATGGGCCGGCCCAGCTAAAGGCCCCCAAGATTTTGCGGACCATAATGGGCCGGCCCAGCTAAAGGCCCATGAGATTTCGCCGACCATAAGGGGCCGGCCCGGCTGAAGGCCCAAAAGATTTTGATGACACTAGTAGGCCGGCCCATTAACAGGCTGCCATGTTTTGGGCCAAATGCCGGCTCATATTTGATCCGGTCCATTAACAGTCTGCCACGTTCCGGGCCTAATAAAGGCCCATATGAGATCCGGCCCGTTAAAAGCCTCCCACGTTCTGGGCCAAATTACGGCCCAGATCAGGTCCGGCCCTTTGAGAGGCTTTGGGCTAAATTATGGCCCATATCAGAATCGGCCCGTCAACTGGACGCTATGCTTTTGGGCCCACTTGATAAAGGCCCATTTAGTAATTCGGCCTGATATTAGTTTCGGCCTGTTAAAGGCCTGTTTAACATTTCGGTCCTATATATATTTCGGCCTGTTAAAAGCCCGTCATATAGTTTGGCCTAACTACGGCCCCGATTGCATCCGGCCTGCTCACAGACGATAACCTGATTGGGCCAAACAAGGATCGAGACAATTTTGACCTGTTATAAGCCCATGATTTGATTGGCACAATCATGGTCCGGGGTCTATTTCGGCCTGCTGCCGGCCCGTGAGCTGTTCGGCACTTTCCAGGCCCAACCTATTTTTCAGCCTCCTAAAAGCCCATTGTGTTTTGTTGGGAAAATAGGGCCGGCGGTTTACTCGGCCTATTAAAGGCCCGAATCTACTAGTGGGCCAGTTTACATTTAGGCCTGTTAATGGACCAAGATGACGGGGCCCATGATGCGGATCATACATACTGATTTGCATGACGGCTCGATTATGTACCGTAATTTTACGGTTTGGCCGGTTTACTGCGAAGACAGGATATATATACAGTAAAATAACTGCAGCATCGTGAATAAGAAAAAAAATCTAGACTATACAATAAAGAAATTACGGCATATTACATCCACTGGGCATCAAAGTTCGCCACTATGATAATAAAGCACAAGCAGACAACAGATTACATACACTGGGCATCAAAGATCGCCACCAGTGCAATTAAACACGCCGACAAAATAATATACAGAACCAACAGCACTTCAATAGAGTTCAAGAAAGGTTAGCCCTGCTCGGGAGCTGCAGCGCAAGCAGCTGAGCAAGCTGATGAGACTCCACTTGTTTGACACTTATATCCTCCTCACTCTGAAAGATAAACAAGCAGACAGATGAGATGTTTTGCACATATAAGTATCAGTGCTGACAATTCATCACATTTCTTAGTGACGAATAAAGTGACACTGCTTAAAATAGCATTAACATAATATGGTATTGTTCAGGTCAAGACATGGCAGGAAATGACATTGTGAAGGAGTTGGCAGCTTCACGACACCACTGGATTACAGATCAAGAACTCATAAGTATCAATAGTTAGTGTGCTGTCAATTTATCCCATTTCAGATTGGCAAAATAAGATCACTTGCTCTGTATAGTTTAATTTACATGGTATGAAGAAGGAACTTGGTTGTACAACTGAAAACTTAAATTGAGAAGGATAAACTTTTGTTTATGAAGTACATAATAAACTTTAAACATGCAATTTGATGCAAACACCAAAAATAAACAGCTGTTGCAGTCATGCCTAACCAAATATACACAACAAAGTTTGAAGGCTTGAGAAGGACGAACTTACATTATTGGTGAAGGCGGGCTCTATAAAGCCCTTGTCCATACTGATGGGGGGGCAATTCAAGAAGCTTACCACAGAATCTTCTTCATAGGCATTCCCTTTATTCTACATTTTGTTAAGAGTAAATATAGATGTGACAATATAAGAAAAAATGGAGAATATTTAAGATAAGATGAAGAGTGATGCTACATAACCAAGTAGCTATAAATGTAAGTACAGCGATACAGACAAAAGGTACTGCCAAGAGCAATGCAGAGCTAAACTTCTTCAGTACCATCGGTGTTATCCAACCTTATGGTAAGAGTAAATATAGATCTTATGTGTAGAAAATGGAGGGCAAAGGAAAATAAGCTGCAGAGTGATGGTACATGAACAACTACCTGTCAATATAAGTACACTGATAAAGGACATCAGGTACTTACAAGAACAATGCATAGCTAAAATTTTTGATTGACATTGGATATATTCTACACTAATGTAACGATTCATACAGATCAGATAATTTCGAGCGAACAATTGATAAGCAAGCTATCATGCATACTGCAGTCACGTAATGAACCAGGTATTGTTGGGGATCGTAGCAGAAATCAAAAAAATTCTACACATCACCAAGATCCATCTATGGAGTTTACTAGCAACGAGAAGGAAGGAGTGCATCTACATACCCTTGTACATCGCGAGCGGAAGCGTTCAAGTGAACGGGGTTGATGGAGTCGTACTCGTCGTGATCCAAATCACCGATGATCCTAGCGCCGAACGGACGGCACCTCGGCGTTCAACACACGTACGGAGCAGCGACGTCTCCTCCTTCTTGATCTAGCAAGGGGGAAGGAGAGGTTGATGGAGATCCAACAGCACGACGGCGTGGTGGTGGAAGTAGCGGGAATCCCGGCAGGGCTTCGCCAAGCACAAGCGGGAGGGAGAGGTGTCACGGGAGGGAGAGGGAGGCGCCAGGGGCTGTGGTACTGCTGCCCTCCCTCCCCCCCCCCCACTATATATAGGCCCCCTGGGGGGGCGCCGGCCCTGGGATCCCATCTACATGGGGGGGGGGGCGGCGGCCAAGGGGGGAAACTTGCCCCCCAAGCCAGGTGGGGCGCCCCCCACCCCTAGGGTTTCCAACCCTAAGCGCAGGGGGAGGCCCATGGGGGGCGCACCAGCCCACCAGGGGCTGGTTCCCCTCCCACTTCAGCCCATGGGGCCCTCCGGGATAGGTGGCCCCACCCGGTGGACCCCCGGGACCCTTCCGGTGGTCCCGGTACAATACCGATAACCCCCGAAACTGGACTTCCTATATATAATTCTTCACCTCCGGACCATTCCGGAACTCCTCGTGACGTCCGGGATCTCATCCGGGACTCCGAACAACTTTTGGGTTTCCGCATACTAATATCTCTACAACCCTAGCGTCACCGAACCTTAAGTGTGTAGACCCTACGGGTTCGGGAGACATGCAGACATGACCGAGACGCCTCTCCGGTCAATAACCAACAGCGGGATCTGGATACCCATGTTGGCTCCCACATGTTCCACGATGATCTCATCGGATGAACCACGATGTCGAGGATTCAATCAATCCCGTATACAATTCCCTTTGTCAATCGGTACGTTACTTGCCCGAGATTCGATCGTCGGTATCCCAATACCTTGTTCAATCTCGTTACCGGCAAGTCACTTTACTCGTACCGTAATGCATGATCCCGTGGCTAACTCCTTAGTCACATTGAGCTCATTATGATGATGCATTACCGAGTGGGCCCAGAGATACCTCTCCGTCATACGGAGTGACAAATCCCAGTCTCGATCCGTGCCAACCGAACAGACACTTTCGGAGATACCCGTCGTGCACCTTTATAGTCACCCAGTTACGTTGTGACGTTTGGTACACCCAAAGCACTCCTACGGCATCCGGGAGTTGCACGATCTCATGGTCTAAGGAAATGATACTTGACATTGAAAAAGCTCTAGCAAACGAACTACACGATCTTTGTGCTATGCTTAGGATTGGGTCTTGTCCATCACATCATTCTCCTAATGATGTGATCCCGTTATCAATGACATCCAATGTCCATAGTCAGGAAACCATGACTATCTGTTGATCAACGAGCTAGTCAACTAGAGGCTCACTAGGGACATGTTGTGGTCTATGTGTTCACACATGTATTACGATTTCCGAATAACACAATTATAGCATGAACAATAGACAATTATCATGAACAAGGAAATATAATAATAAGCATTTTATTATTGCCTCTTGGGAATATTTCCAACTGTCTCCCACTTGCACTAGAGTCAATAATCTAGTTACATTGTGATGAACCGAACACCCATAGAGTTCTGGTGTTGATCATGTTTTGCTCTAGGGAGAGGTTTAGTCAACGGATCTGCTACATTCAGGTCCGTATGTACTTTACAAATATCTATGTCTCCATTCTGAACACTTTCACGAATGGAGTTGAAGCGACGCTTGATATGCCTGGTCTTCCTGTGAAACCCGGGCTCCTTGGCAAGGGCAATAGCTCCAGTGTTGTCAGAGAAGAGAGTCATCGGGCCCGACGCATTGGGAATCACCCCTAGGTCAGTAATGAACTCCTTCATCCAGATTGCTTCTTGCGCTGCCTCTGAGGCCGCCATGTACTCCGCTTCACATGTAGATCCCGCTACGACGCTTTGCTTGCAACTGCACCAGCTTACTGCCCTTCCATTCAAAATATACACGTATCCGGTTTGTGACCTCGAGTCATCCAGATCTGTGTCGAAGCTAGCGTCGACGTAACACCTCCATAAACAACAAACATATCCTTAGTCCTCTTCAGGTACTTCAGGATATTCTTGACCGCTGTCCAGTGTTCCATGCCAGGATTACTTTGGTACCTTCCTACCAAACTTACGGCAAGGTTTACATCAGGTCTGGTACACAGCATGGCATACATAATAGACCCTATGGCCGAGGCATAGGGGATGACACTCATCTTTTCTCTATCTTCTGCCGTGGTCGGGCATTGAGCCGCGCTCAATTGGACACCTTGCAATACAGGCAAGAACCCCTTCTTGGACTGATCCATATTGAACTTCTTCAATATCTTGTCAAGGTACGTACTCTGTGAAAGACCAATGAGGCGTCTTGATCTATCTCTATAGATCTTGATGCCTAATATATAAGCAGCTTCTCCAAGGTCCTTCATTGAAAAACACTTATTCAAATAGGCCTTTATACTTTCCAAGAATTCTATATCATTTCCCATCAATAGTATGTCATCCACATATAATAAGAGAAATGCTACAGAGCTCCCACTCACTTTCTTGTAAACACAGGCTTCTCCATAAGTCTGTGTAAACCCAAACGCTTTGATCATCTCATCAAATCGAATGTTCCAACTCTGAGATGCTTGCACCAGCCCATAGATGGAGCGCTGGAGCTTGCATACCTTGTTAGCATTCTTAGGATCGACAAAACCTTCCGGCTCCATCATATACAATTCTTCCTTAAGAAAGCCGTTAAGGAATGCCGTTTTGACGTCCGTCTGCCATATCTCATAATCATAGTATGCGGCAATTGCTAACATGATTCGGACGGACTTCAGCTTCGCTACGGGTGAGAAAGTCTCATCGTAGTCAACCCCTTGAACTTGTCGATAACCCTTAGCAACAAGTCGAGCTTTATAGATGGTAACATTACCATCCGCGTCCGTCTTCTTCTTAAAGATCCATTTGTTTTCTATCGCTCGCCGATCATCGGGCAAGTCTGTCAAAGTCCACATTTTGTTTTCATACATGGATCCTATCTCGGATTTCATGGCTTCTAGCCATTTGTCGGAATTCGGGCCCGCCATCGCTTCTTCATAGTTCGAAGGTTCACCGTTGTCTAACAACATGATTTCCAGGACAGGGTTGCCGTACCACTCTGGTGCGGAACGTGTCCTTGTGGACCTACGAAGTTCAGCAGTAACTTGATCCGAAGCTTCATGATCATCATCATTAACTTCCTCCCCAGTCGGTGTAGGCACCACATGAACATCTTCCCGCGCTGCGCTACTTTCCGGTTCGGAAGGGGTGACTATCACCTCATCAAGTTCCACTTTCCTCCCTCTCACTTCTTTCGAGAGAAACTCTTTCTCCAGAAAGGACCCGTTCTTGGCAACAAAGATCTTGCCTTCGGATCTGAGGTAGAAGGTATACCCAATGGTTTCCTTAGGGTATCCTATGAAGACGCATTTTTCCGACTTGGGTTCGAGCTTTTCAGGTTGAAGTTTCTTGACATAAGCATCGCATCCCCAAACTTTTAGAAACGACAGCTTAGGTTTCTTCCCAAACCATAATTCATACGGTGTCGTCTCAACGGATTTCGACGGAGCCCTATTTAAAGTGAATGCGGCAGTCTCTAAAGCATAGCCCCAAAATGAGAGCGGTAGATCGGTAAGAGACATCATAGATCGCACCATATCCAATAGAGTGCGATTACGACGTTCGGACACACCATTTCGCTGAGGTGTTCCAGGCGGCGTGAGTTGTGAAACTATTCCACATTTCCTTAAGTGTGTACCAAATTCGTGACTTAAATATTCTCCCCCATGATCTGATCGTAAGGACTTTATCTTTCGGTCACGTTGATTCTCCACCTCATTCTGAAATTCCTTGAACTTTTCAAAGGTCTTAGACTTGTGTTTCATTAGGTAGACATACCCATATCTACTTAAGTCATCAGTGAGAGTGAGAACATAACGATAGCCACCGCGAGCCTCAACACTCATTGGACCGCACACATCGGTATCAATGATTTCCAATAAGTTGGTTGCTTGCTCCATTGTTCCGGAGAACGGAGTCTTGGTCATCTTACCCATGAGGCATGGTTCGCACGTGTCAAATGATTCGTAATCAAGAGACTCCAAAAGTCCATCTGCATGGAGCTTCTTCATGCGTTTGACACCAATGTGACCAAGGCGGCAGTGCCACAAGTATGTGGGACTATCGTTATCAACTTTACATCTTTTGGTATTCACACTATGAATATGTGTAACATCACGTTCGAGATTCATTAAGAATAAACCATTGACCAGCGGGGCATGACCATAAAACATATCTCTCATATAAATAGAACAACCATTATTCTCGGATTTAAATGAGTAGCCATCTCGAATTAAACGAGATCCTGATACAATGTTCATGCTCAAAGCTGGCACTAAATAACAATTATTGAGGTGTAAAACTAACCCCGTAGGTAAATGTAGAGGCAGCGTGCCGGCGGCGATCACATCGACCTTGGAACCATTCCCGACGCGCATCGTCACCTCGTCCTTCGCCAGTCTCCGCTTATTCCGCAGCTCCTGTTTTGAGTTACAAATATGAGCAACCGCACCGGTATCAAATACCCAGGAGCTACTACGAGTACTAGTAAGGTACACATCAATTACATGTATATCACATATACCTTTGGTGTTGCCGGCCTTCTTGTCCGCTAAGTATTTGGGGCAGTTCCGCTTCCAGTGACCACTTCCCTTGCAATAAAAGCACTCAATCTCAGGCTTGGGTCCATTCTTTGACTTCTTCCCGGCAACTGGCTTACCGGGCGCGGCAACTCCCTTGCCGTCCTTCTTGAAGTTCTTCTTACCCTTGCCTTTCTTGAACTTAGTGGTTTTATTCACCATCAACACTTGATGTTCCTTTTTGATCTCCACCTCCGCTGATTTCAGCATTGAATATACCTCAGGAATGGTCTTTTCCATCCCCTGCATATTGAAGTTCATCACAAAGCTCTTGTATCTCGGTGGAAGCGACTGAAGGATTCTGTCAATGACCGCGTCATCCGGGAGATTAACTCCTAGCTGAGACAAGCGGTTGTGCAACCCAGACATTTTGAGTATGTGCTCACTGACAGAACTGTTTTCCTCCATCTTACAACTGAAGAACTTGTCGGAGACTTCATATCTCTCGACCCGGGCATGAGCTTGGAAAACCATTTTCATCTCTTCGAACATCTCATATGCTCCATGTTTCTCAAAACGCTTTTGGAGCCCCAGTTCTAAGTTGTAAAGCATGCCGCACTGAACGAGGGAGTAATCATCAGCACGTGATTGCCAAGCGTTCATAACGTCTTGGTTCTCTGGGATGGGTGCTTCACCTAGCGGTGCTTCTAGGACATAATCTTTCTTGGCAGCTATGAGGATGATCCTCAGGTTCCAGACCCAGTCCGTATAGTTGCTGCCATCATCTTTCAGCTTGGTTTTCTCTAGGAACGCGTTGAAGTTGAGGGCAACGTGGGCCATTTGATCTACAAGACATATTGTAAAGATTTTAGACTAAGTTCAAGATAATTAAGTTCATCTAATCAAATTATTCAATGAACTCCCACTCAGATAGACATCCCTCCAGTCATCTAAGTGAAACATGATCCGAGTTAACTAGGCCGTGTCCGATCATCACGTGAGACGGACTAGTCAAGACCGGTGAACATCTTCATGTTGATCGTATCTTCTATACGACTCATGCTCGACCTTTCGATCTTCCGTGTTCCGAGGCCATGTCTGTACATGCTAGGCTCGTCAAGTCAACCTAAGTGTATTGCGTGTGTTCCGAGGCCATGTCTATACATGCTAGGCTCGTCAACACCCGTTGTATGCGAACGTTAGAATCTATCACACCCGATCATCACGTGGTGCTTCGAAACAACGAACCTTCGCAACGGTGCACAGTTAGGGGGAACACTTTCTTGAAATTATTATAAGGGATCATCTTACTTACTACCGTCGGTCTAAGAAAATAAGATGCAAAACATGATAAACATCACATGCAATCAAATAGTGACATGATATGGCCAATATCATTTTGCTCCTTTGATCTCCATCTTCGGGGCGCCATGATCATCTTCGTCACCGGCATGACACCATGATCTCCATCATCATGATCTCCATCATCGTGTCTTCATGAAGTTGTCACACCAACGATTACTTCTACTTCTATGGCTAACGTGTTTAGCAATAAAGTAAAGTAATTTACATGGCGTTATTCAATGACGCGCAGGTCATACAAAAAATAAAGACAACTCCTATGGCTCCTGCCGGTTGTCATACTCATCGACATGCAAGTCATGATTCCTATTACAAGAACATGATCAATCTCATACATCACATATATCTCATTCATCACATCCTTTTGGCCATATCACATCACAAGGCACATGCTGCAAAAACAAGTTAGACGTCCTCTAATTGTTGTTGCAAGTTTTACGTGGCTTCTATAGGTTTCTAGCAAGAACGTTTCTTACCTACGTAAAACCACAACGTGATATGCCAATTTGTATTTACCCTTCATAAGGACCCTTTTCATCGAATCCATTCCGACTAAAGTGGGAGAGACAGACACCCGCTAGCCACCTTATGCAACTAGTGCATGTCAGTCGGTGGAACCTGTCTCACGTAAGCGTACGTGTAAGGTCGGTCCGGGCCGCTTCGTCCCACAATACCGCCGAAACAAGATAAGACTACTAGTGGCAAGAAAAATTGACAACATCTACGCCCACAACTGCTTTGTGTTCTACTCGTGCATAGTAACTACGCATAGGCCTGGCTCATGATGCCACTGTTGGGGATCGTAGCAGAAATCAAAAAATTTCTACGCATCACCAAGATCCATCTATGGAGTTTACTAGCAACGAGAAGGAAGGAGTGCATCTACATACCCTTGTAGATCGCGAGCGGAAGCGTTCAAGTGAACGGGGTTGATGGAGTCGTACTCGTCGTGATCCAAATCACCGATGATCCTAGCGCCGAACGGACGGCACCTCCGCGTTCAACACACGTACGGAGCAGCGATGTCTCCTCCTTCTTGATCCAGCAAGGGGGAAGGAGAGGTTGATGGAGATCCAGCAGCACGACAGCGTGGTGGTGGAAGTAGCGGGAATCCCGGCAGGGCTTCGCCAAGCACAAGCGGGAGGGAGAGGTGTCACGGGAGGGAGAGGGAGGCGCCAGGGGCTGTGGTACTGCTGCCCTCCCTCCCCCCACTATATATAGGCCCGCTGGGGGGGCGCCGGCCCTGGGTTCCCATCTACATGGGGGGCGGCGGCCAAGGGGGAAACTTGCCCCCCAAGCCAGGTGGGGCGCCCCCCACCCCTAGGGTTTCCAACCCTAGGCGCCGGGGGAGGCCCATGGGGGGCACACCAGCCCACCAGGGGCTGGTTCCCCTCCCACTTCAGCCCATGGGGCCCTCCGGGATAGGTGGCCCCACCGGTGGACCCCCGGGACTCTTCCGGTGGTCCCGGTACAATACCGATAACCCCCGAAAGTTTCCCGGTGGCCGAAACTGGACTTCCTATATACAATTCTTCACCTCCGGACCATTCCGGCACTCCTCGTGAAGTCGGGGGTCTCATCCGGGACTCCGAACAACTTTCGGGTTTCCGCATACTAATATCTCTACAACCCTAGCGTCACCGAACCTTAAGTGTGTAGACCCTACGGGTTCGGGAGACATGCAGACATGACCGAGACGCCTCTCCGGTCAATAACCAACAGCGGGATCTGGATACCCATGTTGGCTCCCACATGTTCCACGATGATCTCATCGGATGAACCACGATGTCGAGGATTCAATCAATCCCGTATACAATTCCCTTTGTCAATCGGTACGTTACTTGCCCGAGATTCGATCGTCGGTATCCCAATACCTTGTTCAATCTCGTTACCGGCAAGTCACTTTACTCGTACCGTAATGCATGATCCCGTGGCTAACTCCTTAGTCACATTGAGCTCATTATGATGATGCATTACCGAGTGGGCCCAGATATACCTCTCCGTCATACGGAGTGACAAATCCCAGTCTCGATCCGTGCCAACTCAACAGACACTTTCGGAGATACCCGTAGTGCACCTTTATAGTCACCCATTACGTTGTGACGTTTGGTACACCCAAAGCACGCTATGGCATCCGGGAGTTGCACGATCTCATGGTCTAAGGAAATGATACTTGACATTGAAAAAGCTCTAGCAAACGAACTACACGATCTTTGTGCTATGCTTAGGATTGGGTCTTGTCCATCACATCATTCTCCTGATGATGTGATCCCGTTATCAATGACATCCAATGTCCATAGTCAGGAAACCATGACTATTTGTTGATCAACGAGCTAGTCAACTAGAGGCTCACTAGGGACATGTTGTGGTCTATGTGTTCACACATGTATTATGATTTTCGAATAACACAATTATAGCATGAACAATAGACAATTATCATGAACAAGGAAATATAATAATAACCATTTTATTATTGCCTCTTGGGCATATTTCCAACAGGTATGTATGCAAGTACAGTGATACAGGAAAACAGGTACTAACAAGAGCAAAGCAGCGGGCAGCATATTTGCGACACCCTGTCATTCTTTTCAAACCGGAATTCCTTTTCGAGCAGATTTCCTGCAAAAAAGATCCGTAAGGCACATGCGAAAAAGTAGAAGTTCAAATTGTCATGCGATATCATAGACAGTACCTCATCCTCGGAACGAGACCAGTGCATAACAAGGTTTTTCCATTCAATGTCTTCTAAATATAGCACAGGAGACTTCACCAGAAATTCGTTTATAGACTTGTCATCAAAGTGTGATTTCCTCAGGTAACACCGATACTGCTGCAATGCTTCCTTGAAAAGGGCAAGCAAGCTTTGCTCGTCATGACTATCCAGATTGACCCTTGCCTACTTACAACAATGTAATGTAAATCATTGATGTGTTCAATCAGCAGAAAACAGGAAAATAATCACCATGACTAATAGCATTTACACGTAAGTGGGATAGGAAGATGTGAAAATGGTGTTTGTCTTCACTATAATCTTCCCATCATGGGAATATATGCACGTAGTCCCTAACAACATTGAAAGCATTGTCTTTTAAACTAGGAATAACTGGAATGGGTTCCAATCTGCAGGATTTGGTCGTCTCTGCAGTTGGGATAGGTCTTCGGCCGGTGGACTTGCTGTACTTTTTGCTGGAGTGGGATTTTTCTGTGGTACGACTGGTGCTATGGCAACTGAAATCGGCATACCTTTTGCTGGAGTGCAGGTCCTGTGTGGTGGGGCTAGTGGTGTGGCCAGTGAAGTATGGGAACAGTCTGCTGGAGTCGGTCCTACGTTTTGTGTCACTAGTTGTACAACCAATATAAGTGGGGTGCTGTCTGATTTCTCCGACACAACCACGTTTTTCAAGGACTTTGCTGGTGCTCCTTCAGGTTCGACAATCACCCTCTTCTTTTTTTATGTCTGATGCACAAGAACAACATTTGAGTGGAAAAACATGGTATGATGACAGATGGAATATGTATTGATAATGGATGGGCATGGCATCTCGACATATATGATGAGTAAACTAAGCAGATGGCGGTGCAACAAAGTAGAAGAAATGCAAGACAACATATGCAAGATACGCGCAATCAATAAAACCTTGCCAAATTAGAACAGGCACCTTGATGGGTGAACAGGACAGGCCATCTGCCTTTGAATCCTCGAGGTTAGAATAGTCATTAGGATCATATTCTAAACAAGAATCAACAGGTGGGAAGCGTATGAGTTTCATTGCATCCAGAATGGCACTCAATGCCTTGGTGCCAATTTTGTAAGTCATTGCAGTGTTTAGCTTCAAGAGTGCACTGCTGCTAGTGCGACAAAAATCAGCTACACAGATCATAGTGTAGATATAATGGGAAAACCGTAAGCATCAGAGTAAAATCAGCAAAGTGGAACTTGCTGGAATATATGTGCTAGTATTGCCGGTACGGCTAGAAAGGCTTCGGATACCAGCTCTCTTCAACTGAAGGTGCGGTACTGTTAACACCGGCCCCCACCGCCTGTGTTCCTCCGCCACCCCCACCCCCACCCCCACCACCGCCCCGCCCCACCACAACCACCATTCCCACTTGAGCCCCTTCGTTCGCACCGGTGAACTCCGGCGAGCTCTGAAAAATCGACTGACCCAATTTTGAAATTTAGTCTACTGTGATTTAACTAGTGTGGAATATAAAAGGGGAAAACCATAAGCATTGGGAGTATAGTGTTGAGCGTGCCATGGTAGATTTGAAGGTGCAAACCGGACAAAGGCAACTTCGCAACCAATGTTTGCTTTCAACTAGCAAGTAAGTGATGGACAAGAAATCAGAGTAAAGCAGTGGCAATCTATTTTCTTGCTGCGATAAATAAGTTGAGCAAATACGAAAGAGTACCGCCTCTGGTGCGGCGCCGTGTATGCATCTGCTGAGAATTTGACGGTGTTGCGGTTGTGATGGCTGTCGGCGGCGTGGAAGCAGACCTAGGAGGGTAGACGGTGGCGGCGGGGCGCGGTGGACGAGACGGTCATAGGAGCGGCGTCGGCAAGGTGGACGACGGCGGGGATGAAGCGAGAGGACAGGATGCAAGGATCCCGGTCCGAAGCCGTGGATGAGAGAGGTCGATCTCTTGTAATGGACGGCAGCGTCGGGGTATCAGCTCCGACATGGTGTAGGAGGATGGCGGTGGATGGGGTGGCGGATGGAGGAGGCTGGGGTGGAGACGGTGTTTTGGCGCCCACGGAGTACGAATGGGGAAATGGAGGTGGAGAGGAAGGGGGAACCATGTCTTCAGGGCGCGTGCTACCTCTTGAGCACTGCGTTGGTTTTCCCTTGAAGAGGAAAGGGTGATGCAGTAAAGCAGCGTAAGTATTTCCCTCAGTTTTTGAGAACCAAGGTATCAATCCAGTAGGAGGCCACGCACGAGTCCCTCGCACCTACACAAACAAACAAGAACCTTGCAACCAACGCGATAAAGGGGTTGTCAGCCCCTTCACGGTCACTTATGAGAGTGAGATCTGATAGATATGATAAGATAATATTTTTGGTATTTTTTATGATAAAGATGCAAAGTAAAATAAAAGGCAATAAAAATAGCTAAGTGTTGGAAGATTAATATGATAGAAAATAGACCCGGGGGCCATAGGTTTCACTAGTGTCTTCTCTCGAGAGCATAAGTATTACGGTGGGTGAACAAATTACTGTTGAGCAATTGATAGAATTGAGCATAGTTATGAGAATATCTAGGTATGATCATGTATATAGGCATCACGTCTGCGACAAGTAGACCGACTCCTGCCTGCATCTACTACTATTACTCCACACATCGACCGCTATACAGCATGCATCTAGAGTATTAAGTTTCATGAAGAACAGAGTAACGCATTAAGAAAGATGACATGGTGTAGAGGGATAAACTCATGCAATATGATGTAAACCCCATCTTTTTATCCTCGATGGCAACAATACAATGCGTGCCTTGCTGCCCCTACTGTCACTGCGAAAGGACACCGCACGATTGAACCCAAAGCTAAGCACTTCTCCCATTGCAAGAAATATCAATCTAGTAGGCAAACCAAACTGATAATTCGAAGAGACTTGCAAAGATAACCAATCATACATAAAAGAATTCAGAGAAGATTCAAATATTGTTCATAGATAATCTTGATCATAAACCCACAATTCATCGGATCTCAACAAACACACCGCAAAAGAAGATTACATCGAATAGATCTCCACAAGAGAGGGGGAGAACATTGTATTGAGATCCAAAAAGAGAGAAGAAGCCTTCTAGCTAATAACTATGGACCCGAAGGTCTGAGGTAAACTACTCACACATCATCGAAGAGGCTATGGTCCGTGATCCATGCCTCCTCTGGCAGAGCGCCGGAAAAGGCCCCAAGATGGGATCTCACGGGTACAGAAGGTTGCGGCGGTGGAAATAGGGTTTTGGCTCACGAGGAGGAAGAAGTACGTCAGTGGAGCAACGAGGGGCCCACGAGGGTGGAGGGCGCGCCCCCTACCTCATGCCTTCCTCGTTCGTTGCTTTGCGTAGACTCCAAGTCCTCTGGATCACGTTCGTTCCGAAAATCACGTTCCCGAAGGTTTCATTCCGTTTGGACTCCGTTTGATATTCTTTTTCTGCGAAACTCTGAAATAGGCAAAAAATAGCAATTCTGGGTTGGGCCTCCGGTTAATAGGTTAGTCCTAAAAATAATATAAAAGTGTATAATAAAGCCCAATAATTTCCAAAATAGAATATAATATAGCATGGAACAATCAAAAATTATAGATACGTTGGAGACGTATCAAGCATCCCCAAGCTTAATTCCTGCTCGTCCTTGAGTAGGTAAATGATAAAAACAGAATTTTTGATGTGGAATGCTACTTAGCATAATTTCAATGTAACTCTTCTTATTGTGGCACGAATATTCAGATTAATATGATTCAAGATAAAAGTTTAATGTTGACATAAAAACAATAATACTTCAAGCATGCTAACCAAGCAATTATGTCTTATCAAAATAACATAGCCAAAGCAAGTTATCCCTACAAAATCATATAGTCTGGCTATGCTCCATCTTCCCCACACAAAATATTTATATCATGTACAACCCCGGTTTTAGCCAAGCAATTGGTTCATACTTTTTAACGCGCTTCAGCCTTTTCAACTCTTACGCAATACATGAGCGCAAGCCATGGATATAGCACTATGGTGGAATAAGGTGTAATGGTAGGGGTTATGTGGGAAGACAAAAAGGGAGAAAGTCTCACATCAACGAGGCTAATCAACGGGCTATGAAGATGCCCATCAATTGATGTCAATGCAAGGAGTAGGGATTGCCATGCAACGGATGCACTAGAGCTATAAGTGTATGAAAGCTCAAACAAAAGAAACTAAGTGGGTGTGCATCCAACTTGCTTGCTCACGAAGACCTCGGGCATTTTGAGGAAGCCCATCATTGGAATATACAAGCCAAGTTCTATAATGAAATTTCCCACTAGTATATGAAAGCGACAAAATGAGAGACTCTCTATCATGAAGATCACGGTGCTACTTTGAAGCACAAGTGTGGTAAAAGGATAGTAACATTGTCCCTTCTCTCTTTTTCTCTCATTTTTTTATTTGGGCCTTTTCTCTTTTTTATGGCCTCTTTTTTTTTATTTAGTCCGGAGTCTCATCCCGACTTGTGGGGGAATCATAGTCTCCATCATCCTTTCCTCACTTGGGACAATGCTCTAATAATGATGACCATCACAGTTTTATTTACTTACAACTCAAGAATTACACCTCGATACTTAGAACAAAATATGACTCTATGTGAATGCCTCCGGCGGTGTACCGGGATGTGCAATGAATCAAGAGTGACATGTATGAAAAATTATGAACGGTGGCTTTGCCACAAATACGATGTCAACTACATGATCATGCAAAGCAATATGACAATGATGGAGCGTGTCATAATAAACGCAACGTTGGAAAGTTGCATGGCAATATATCTCGGAATGGCTATGGAAATGCCATAATAGGTAGGTATGGTGGCTGTTTTGAGGAAGGTAATGGTGGGTGTATGGTACCGGCGAAAGTTGCGCGGCACAAGAGAGGCTAGCAATGGTGGAAGGGTGAGAGTGTGTATAATCCATGGACTCACATTAGAAAAAAATATGACTCTATGTGAATGCCTCCGGCGGTGTACCGAGATATGCAATGAATCAAGAGCGACATGTATGAAAGAATTATGAATGGTGGCTTTGCCACAAATACGATGTCAACTACATGATCATGCAAGGCAATATAACAATGATGGAGCATGTCATGATAAATGAAACGATGGAAAGTTGCATGGCAATATATCTCGGAATGGCTATGGAAATGCCATAATAGGTAGGTATTGTGGCTGTTTTGAGGAGGATATAAGGAGGTGTATGTGTGATAGAGCATATCATATCACGGGATTTGGATGCACCGGCGAAGTTTGCACCAACTCTCAAAGTGAGAAAGGGCAATGCACGGTACCGATGAGGCTAGAAAATTGTGGAAAGGTAAGTGTGTGTATAATCCATGGACTCACATTAGTCATAAAGAACTCATATACTTATTGCAAAAAATTATTAGCCCTCGAAGCAAAGTACTACTACGCATGCTCCTAGGGGAAGGGTTGGTAGGAGTTAACCATCGCGCGATCCCGACCGCCACACAAAGGATGACAATCAATAAATACCTCATGCTCCGACTTCGTTACATAACGGTCCACCATACGTGCATGCTACGGGAATCACAAACTCCAACACAAGTATTTTTCAATTCCACAATTACTCAACTAGCACAACTATGATATTACCACCTTTATATCTCAAAACAATTATCTAGTATCAAATTTTCTCATGATATCATGATTAAAGCAAATTGCCATGCTATTTCAAGACTCTCAAAATAATATAAGTGAAGCATGAGATATCAATAGTTTCTATAAAACAAATCTACCGCCGTGCTCTAAAAGATATAAGTGAAGCACTAGAGCAAAAACTATATAGCTCAAAAAATATAAGTGAAGCACATAGAGTATTCTAACAATTTCTGATTCATGTGTGTCTCTCTCAAAAGGTGTGTACAGCAAGGATGATTGTGGTAAACTAAACAAAGACTCAAATCATACAAGACGCTCCAAGCAAAACACATATCATGTGGTGAATAAAAAATATAGCGCCAAGTAAAGTTACCGATGGAAGTAGACGAAAGAGGGGATGCCTTCCGGGGCATCCCCAAGCTTTGGCTTTTAGGTGTCCTTAGATTATCTTGGGGTGCCATGGGCATCCCCAAGCTTAGGATCTTGCCACTCATTGTTCCATAATCCATCAAATCTTCTACCCAAAACTTGAAAACTTCACAACACAAAACCTAACAGAAAATCTCATGAGCTCCGTTAGCGAAAGAAAACAAAACACCACTTCAAGGTACTGTAATGAACCCATTCTTTATTTATATTGGTGTTAAACTTACAGTATTCCAACTTCCCTATGGTTCATAAACTATTTTACTAGCCATAGATTCATCAAAATAAGCAAACAACACACGAAAAACAGAATCTGTCAAAAACAGAACAGTCTGTAGTAATCTGTAACTAACAAAAACTTCTGGAACGTGAAAAATTCAACAAAATTAGGAAGCTCTAGATAATTTGTTTACTGATCTACAGTAAAAAGAATCAACTGAAAAGCACGTTCCTGTGATTTATGAAAACTAATCTCGTGCGCGCAAAGTTTCTGTTTTCTGCAGCAGAATCAAATAACTATTACCGTAGGTTATCCTAACGGTTTTACTTGGCACAAACACGAATTAAAACACAAAAACGAATCTAACCAGAGGCTAGACAAATTATTTATTCCTAAACAAAAGCAAAAAGAAAAAAAAACTAAAATAAAATTGGGTTGCCTCCCAACAAAACCTCTTGAGCACTGCGTTGGTTTTCCCTTGAAAAGGAAAGGGTGATGCAGTAAAGCAGCGTAAGTATTTCCCTCAGTTTTTTAGAACCAAGGTATCAATCCAGTAGGAGGCCACGCACGAGTCCCTTGCACCTACACAAACAAACAAGAACCTCGCAACCAACATGATAAAGGGGTTGTCAGTCCCTTCACGGTCACTTATGAGAGTGAGATCTGATAGATATGATAAGATAATATTTTTGGTATTTTTTATGATAAAGATGCAAAGTAAAATAAAAGGCAATAAAAATAGCTAAGTGTTGGAAGATTAATATGATAGAAAATAGACCCGGGGGCCATAGGTTTCACTAGTGGCTTCCCTCGAGAGCATAAGTATTACGGTGGGTGAACAAATTACTGTTGAGCAATTGATAGAATTGGGCATAGTTATGAGAATATCTAGGTATGATCATGTATATAGGCATCACATCCGCGACAAGTAGACCGACTTCTGCCTGCATCTACTACTATTACTCCACACGTCGACCGCTATCCAGCATGCATCTAGAGTATTAAGTTCATGAAGAACAGAGTAACGCATTAAGAAACATGACATGATGTAGAGGGATAAACTCATGCAATGTGTTGTAAACCCAATCTTTTTATCCTCGATGGCAACAATACAGTACGTGCCTTGCTGCCCTACTGTCACTGGGAAAGGACACCACAAGATTGAACCCAAAGCTAAGCACTTCTCCCATTGCAAGAAAGATCAATCTAGTAGGCCAAACCAAACTGATAATTTGAAGAGACTTGCAAAGATAACCAATCATACATAAAAGAATTCAGAGAAGATTCAAATATTGTTCATAGATAATCTTGATCATAAACCCACAATTCATCGGATCTCAACAAACACACCGCAAAAGAAGATTACATCGAATATATCTCCACAAGAAAGGGGCAGAACATTGTATTGAGATCCAAAAAGAGAGAAGAAGCCATCTAGCTAATAACTATGGACCCGAAGGTCTGAGGTAAACTACTCACACTTCATCGGAGAGGCCTTGGAGATGATGTAGAGGCCCTCCGTGATCGATGCCCCCTCCGGCGGAGCTCCGGAAAAGGCCCCAAGATGGGATCTCACGGGTACAGAAAGTTGCAGCGGTGGAATTAGGTTTTTGGCTCCGTATCTGGTAGTTTGGGGGTACGTAGGTATATATAGGAGGAAGAAGTACGTCGGTGGAGCAACGAGGGGCCCACGAGGGTGGAGGGCGCACCCAGGGGGGTAGGCGCCCCCCCTACCTCGTGCCTTCCTCGTTCGTTGCTTTGCGTAGACTCCAAGTCCTCTGGATCACGTTCGTTCCGAAAATCATGTTCCCGAAGGTTTCATTCCGTTTGGACTCCGTTTGATATTCTTTTTCTGCGAAACTCTGAAATAGGCAAAAACAGCAATTCTGGGCTGGGCCTCCGGTTAATAGGTTAGTCCCAAAAATAATATAAAAGTGTATAATAAAGCCCAATAATGTCCAAAACAGAATATAATATAGCATGGAACAATAAAAAATTATAGATACGTTGGAGACGTATCAGCGCGCTTGTCTCAAATGCAAGGAAATTTACAAACTTAGCCCCCGTTTCAAATTTCCTACATCACAGCAATATTAGTCGGTTGGGGATAGGACGGTAATCTCGCATACACCGAATATTTGCCGACGAGAGTTTGTTTTTGGCGCCCACCGTGTATGAATCGGGGAGGGAGTCGATTTCGGCCGAGGACACACTGTGTTTTGGTGCCCACCGTGTATGAATCCGGGTGAGAGGCGGTTATGTCACGTTTGAGTGAAATTACAAACCTACCCCTATCGAAACCGATAGAAATCGAGCAGATAGGCTTTGCGTGGCAGGGATAGGCAGTAGTAATTTCCATCTCGTAGATTTTGGTTTCGGGCGGTTACTGCGATTTTCCCTGCTTCGTTCAAATTTTGCAGAGTGCATGTTTACCGTGCCAACTCAATTCGAATCCCGTTTGTATTTTATTTTTTTCGGGCGGGATCCATTTTCGATTGGAATAAAATTCTATATACATCACATTTTTATATACTTTCAAAAGCACAACACCCTTTATACATAAATATGGTTTACAAATGGCATGATCTCAGATTCATAAGGTTGTATCCATCAATTTGGATTTTCAAATATTTGAAACCACTTTATGTTGAAATCCAATGTATGCATTCCTCGCTAACTGTCTCCAATTAATGTGTGTTTCATACGGGGTTTTTTTACTTCTCAAACATGTATAATGTGTTTCACACACGCAACATATAGTGTAATCCCATTTAGACATTAATTGCATATAAACCATGCATTGTTTCTAATTAAAGAATGTATGGATCACCAATATTGATAAACTATATAACATTACACGTGTCCCCAAATTCAAATGAATATGCATGTTTGATACACCAATTTGCGTTATGATATTATCGATGTCGTGATCTCCAGTTTAAATATTTGAATCCCATTTAATCCAAATATTCGTCTCATATAACTATCACTCATGCTTATATAGGACTATCTCTCTAGACCTATACGCATTCATCGTCTCTCGGGTATCTCTCGTGCTACCTGTATGTCGACAATGATCTTTTATCTTCGTAACACACTGACGGTACTCTCTGCCTCGGCCTTCATCACTCTATATCTCTCTAAGTATATCTCGCTCCCTGCTATGTGTCTCTAACTATGATTCTCCATGTGGAATCTCTTTCTCTTTCACAAACACAAAACTTTGTCTCCCGGGGTCTCATTTCTCTCTACTATTCCCCTGTGTGCCACTCGCACACCCCTCATACAGAGATGTCTATCGCTCCTTAGGTATGAGAACCTACGACTCTTCCTCTTAAATATCTCTTTCTCACACACAAACACAAACTCTGTCTCCCAGGGTCTCATATTTCTCCACTGTTCTCTTGTATGTCGCTCACACACACTCTCTCTCCCTAGAGATATCTTGCGTTCCCTCATATGTCTCTCTAGCTATCACTCTCGTTGTGAAATATCTTTCTCTCTCGCAGACACAAAACTCCGTCTCTCGGGATCTCATTTCTCTCCAATATTTGTTTGTATGTGAGTCACATGCACCCTGTCTTCATCTCTCTCACACCCACACACATAACTCAGCCTTCTGATCCACTCGACTCCTATCTCTAACGCACACTAGCTAGCATCTTTATCTTTCTATTTATCTGTTTCTCCATCAACCTTCTTTCATTTATAGGTTGATCTCTTTTGCACAATCGTTGTGCCTCACTCCCTCTGCTCGCCATAGATGCATGCTCCAGCCCACGCCACTATCTCTTAAAGACAAAAACACATGCTCAATTGTCGGGCCTTCTTCCCTGCATTCTCACATGCATGCATATTATCATACCGATCCGTCTCTCCCATGTCATTGATCTTATGAATTATGTCTTCTTTCTTTTATCTCGATCATGCGCGCGCGCGCACACACACATCCCACGTATACATGTATACCTCTCACACATGCACGTTCAAGGTCTCTATGTCTCCATACGTAGTTAATTACCCTCAAACCTAACGCCACATCGAATCGTTCTCTTCTTGTGTGCACATAACTTCCACCTGGATGGGTAAAACACACACTCACACTTAACAATCTCCTTCTAGCTACCCCCTCTCATTCTTCCCCTATATCACCGAAACCAATAAGACCATCCCTTCGTTTAATTCCCGCCTACATGCACCATCGATATATAGTAGTCTTCCTCGGTGACTCTCGAACAAACACGTTCTCTCGATGTCGACTCCTCTCACGCGCACGCACCTTCTCTTCCCTCTCTACAGGCATTTTCTCTCTCGCACCCCGTCGTTGGTGGCCTATGCCATACACATCACCTCTCTATGATGAAGCCATGCACACTTAAATTACATCCGCCACCGAGGACCCCGTGACACACACACACACACACACACACGCACCCACCCACCCCCCACACACATTAAGACTCCATCAAACACACACGCACACACACACAGTAAGACTCCATCTCTCTCTCACACACACACACACCCACACACACACACACAAACACACACACACACTAAGACTCCATCGCACACACACATGCTGTAGGTGGAGCATTTGTTCCTACCACCCTTCATCCAACCTTACCCGTATGATAAACAATCACCTTAATTTACTTGTATAACATGGACAAATTCCACTTTACTTTAGTATTTAGCAAACTTATCATCTGTACCCTTATAAAAATCCGAGTTGGCGATGATGGTGTGCCTGCCATCTTGTAATATAGACCGTCTGATCTATATCTGACGGATAGAAAGAAAACTATGATAATTTTATAAAAGATATACCCGCACCTCTCTCCACATCCTTATCTCCCACAACCTCATTGCTGAGCAATTAAAAAAGAAAGTCTCTGGAACAATCTAGCATGGTGGCCGCTGCCGCCTGCCGGCGCAGTCCATCCCCATGCCTCCGCCCATTCCGACCACCAGTCACCACCATGCTCCACTCCTCCTCACCTTATCTCTCATCTTTCTTTTTTTCGATGACATTCTCGAGATACCAGTTTTTCGATAAAATTCTCGAAATATCATTAGTTTTTACACATGCGATTACTCCTGCATGGGTAAATCACAATAGGTGTTTTGTAAAAAAATGCATATTGATGTTCCGTGCAATGCACGAGCATCTTGCTTGTAATTATATAACACAAATTACGAGCAGGAAGTGACATTTTTTTACACAACCACGTTAACATGGCCACGTAAATCACTAGCTAAAGTAAATACCATTATACTTATATCCCGATGCAAAAGGTTGAGTACATGTCCGAAGAGTAGAGTCACACACACGCACTTTGTCTCTCAGAATCTCACACACACACTTTGTCTATCAGAATCTCACACACACACTAGTTACGTGACGCCCACTTAAGCAGACATGTATGTTACAATTTGTGCACCCGCGGGTACACGTGATGCTGCGCATTTATTTAAGCCGGACGGCGAACCGAAACAGTAGCTGCATTCATTCCCCTCCTGCCGCCTCTTCTCTAGTCGCCGTCGCCCGGTAGCCATGGCCCGGCCGAAGGTAACAACATACGCCATACTCCCGCCGGAGCGGCGCTTTAATCTGGAAATTTTAGTGGTCATGCATGCATCTTTTTGTGCTAGCACTCCTATATAAGGGTTGACCGCTCGCTTCCCGCGGACGTGCGCGGGCGGTGGAAGAGGAAGGAGAAGGGAAGCGGGCTGTGGAATAACGTTTATTACCACAATTTCTTAGGAAACTGAGTGCAATAATTGAGTAGTTTTGCAAACTACCAGTACTACACCTGGAACGGTTCAAAACCTATACTCCCTTGCCAGTGCGTGCTTCCTGCGTGAAACGGTCAGCGTCGCCCTGGAGTGTCAGTGCCGCATTAATGCCTGGCCAGAGCGGAGGCGACCTCTCACTGGCGCTGGCATTGAAGCGGCGCGACGGCCGAGAGAGCGCCCCTTCCCGGTGCACGCGACTGCTCCGCGTCGAGGCTGGCCATAGGCCCTGTTTGGATCCATGGGTTAGAGTTACTTTGAGCTAGTTGGGGCTCAAATAACCCTAAAGTATCCAAGCATGAGGGTTTAAATTGGAGCAAGTTGCACCGAACCCACCAAAAAAACTATACCACCCAAGAGGTGCTAGCTGGAGATAGTTCTCATTGGGACCACTGAAAAATCACTTTTCTCTCTCCATCAAGTGCATTTATTGTCAATCTAACCCTGTCACCCAAACACCTCTTTGGCTATAGTTAGTTCAGGGTTAGTCATGAGTTAGTCTAACCTCTAGCTAAGTTAGAGTATCCAAACAGGAGCAGTATAGGACATGCAAGTTGCTCAAAGCATACAGTCAAATTCGTACGTGAGAGGATTTTTTTTCTTTTTGAAAACGGAACGTGAAAGGAATTTTTTTAGAATGCTCTTGGCATGTCGCTAACATGTGATAAGTTAACCGACCTCAATAGACGGCAAAAACGCCAGCCCGCCGCACTTTGAGAGAGACGAGGAGGGAGAAGCGATACGGGCTGCTAGATTACTAGAGATAGGTGACGCACGGAAGCCAAGAAATATGGTGATAGCGTGGGTTAGCCATGTACTAGTATGATGTAACTACACTGGGCTGCCATGTTTCGTACTCTTCCAGTCCACTGTGGAGATGATTGGTAGATTTTATATCGCTGAATAATATAAAATATTATGAGTGCAGACGCTCCACCACGAGGTTCCTTGCTCCTTCTCGGTCGACGGGAATCTATGTTCTTCCACTCTATTTTTTTACGTGAGCTTTGTTCATCCTTTTGCCAACACGCGAGACATCTAGCATCAAGGTGCACGTGTCATGCAAGGATTGTTCCATCTATATGAAGAACACGTGGGATTGGAACTATGAGACGGACATGTACCCAGGAGTGGACGTGCGAACCTGTGTAATGTAGCGCAGTAAGTGAAGTAGAAAGGCACAAATAGTATGAACATGCGTGGCATATAGGCATTTGTCTCTTACTACCACTAAATGTTGTACGTGCAATGACCGGTGATGTTATGGAGTACGTGACTAAGTACTCTACTAATATTATATTAATTGGAGGCACATATTAGGTTTTATATTTGTTTACGTGTATGCCCTGAGACCTTCCAACTAGACGTGTCTTTCTCTCCGGGTCGCACTTTGTATCGTTCATACCACTAGTACAGTAGTACTACTATGTGTAGTCTCCGACCCAGAAGTGGAGACGCTCTACCACGCTGTTCATGTCCCACTCCTTTCGCTGACGTGTGGGACATCCAGCATGTGTCGTGTGTTTGGCACTCCTTCGTCGTAAGAGTTGAAACGCTAGCATTCATCAGAAATAAAAAATAAATATAAATCACCTGTGATACTATACCACGCGGTTTCCTTGCTCCTCGATATCGGAAAGAATACTTCCGCTCGCCGACATGTGGGACGTCGACCATCCTGGTCCACTTGCCATGCCCGCAGAACTCCAAGGGAGAGTCACCCCGGTCGTCGCGCCGCAGTAATCACTAATGAGCCGTCAAATCACAGGCCCAACCTTACCCACTATGAAGTTGCTCGGACGAAGGAACCATCATGACTTCGTTGAATTCCTCTTCTTGAAGAAAACTACTGTACCAGCAGTACTGCTAGCTACAGTAGTTACTCCAGCAGAGGCCTCCTTTGGTTCATAGGATAGGAATTTTATAGGAATACGAAAATCATAGGATGTGAGATGACATGCATCTCAATTTCTATAGAGAAAGAGATGCCATTTGATGCATAGGATAGGAATTTTTCCATTGAGTCTAGGCTAATGTACTGGTAATTTTCTCTACAGTAGTAACTAGTAGTACTGGTACATGCTCATAATTAATTAAACAAACGTACGGGCAACACAGACACACACACTAACTACTACTAGTATACTACTACTTCTCACATGCTGGCCAGACGCCGTCGTTCTCCTTCCCGGCTTTGTCGGCGACACCCCACCGTGCTTGGATCTCCGCCGACCTCTCTGCAGCAGCGCGTGCGTCCTCTTCTTTCTTGCGGCGGCGGGCCTCTCTTTTATTGAGTGCTTCTGACTTTTCCGCTCCCTCTGTGCGGCTTTGGCCGCCTCTTGCTCTACCGCCCATTCGGCCTTGGCAGCTTCAAATTCCACCCACATAGGTGTGCGGTCGCGAGCGGCGCTGAACTCGGCACGGCGGGATGCCACCGCTTCCCTACCATTCTATGTGCGGTCGTGGGCGGCGAGGAACTTGGCGCGGCGGGATGCCATCGCTTCCTTACCGGTTAGTGTGCGGCACGGTGGCATGAATGATGCTTGGTGACAGCTCTGGTGGTCATCGAAGGCTAGCTGGCGACAAGAGCGGTTGCATGGACGCCTGGTTGTCAATACGTGCCGCATACGCTTCAAAGGCTCGTCATCCATGAGTTCACATTTTACCACCACGCCAGCGTCTGACCGCCCTGGCCTACCGAAACCCCTTCCATCGCTAGCGCGCGCTTCCCGCCTGAAATGATCACCGTCTCTCTACAACGTCAATGCCGCATTCACCGGCCTTAACTGCAGGTGCAGTTGGTGTGTCACTGACATGCGGGCCAGATTCCCATTGGGCCCACATGTCAGTGATACAACGGACCTGCGGTTAAGTCACTGAAGCAACGTCCGCATTCACGCTCGACGCGACCTCTCACTGGCGCCGGCATTGCAGCAGCGCGACGGCCGAGAGAGCGCCACCCGCGCGGCATCCCGGTGCAAGCGACTGTTCTGCGTTAACGACACCACGACTATCCTTCCGTCCGCCACCCACATTAATAACATGCAGCTACCGACGAACCTACTCCGGCGCCAGCCGTCCATCCGTCTTCCGCGGCTCATTGCCATTCGCCCGCTATATTAACTTGAGCCCCAGCTCCCAGCCATAGCCAAAGACCCACACTCATTCTCCTCCGGCCCCTTCCTTCTGTCGGCACCACTCCAACCATGGCCTCCTGGCGCTCCAAAGATCTCTTGGACGTACTAACATAGGAGCAGACGAAGGACATCGGTGGCCCCGCTCCGGGCGCGCTACAAAGCTCTCTTGGACGTACTGTCGCAGGAGCAGACAAAGGAGATCGCCGGCTCCCCCCCCGGCCGCCCTCCGCCGCCACGACCACGAAGCCGGCGCGTGTGTGCGGGCGCAGCCGGCAGCGAGGAAGAGTAGTACACAGTAGGCCACCGCTACTCCCCTCAGTCAACGCCAAGCTTGGTGGGATAAACATCGGCGGCTGATTAGCCGCTTGACGGCGACGTGGAGGCGGAAATCTTCAGAACCTTGTGCTCCGGAGGAGGAGGTTATCGAAGCGGATGAGGAGGAGGCAAAGGCAATAGCCGGCTTTCTCAGGTTCATGGCCGGACATGGTGGTCGGGCGCCGGTGATCGTTTAGATTAGGTTTATAGTAGGTTTTAGTATGGTTTGTGCAAAATATGTAGTGAATTTCGTCCAGTTTATAGGAAAAGTTTTCGAAATGTAATGAATTTCATCCAGTTAATTTGAAATTTGCTTTGTTTGCACGAATTTCGTCCGGTTAGTTCTTAGAGTTGTCGAAAGGTATGCGGGCAGCACTGGATGGCATCCATCAGTGTCCTCGGACAGATGCCGGTGTAAATTTGAGGGCCAGCGCTGGAGATGCCCTAAGTATCACTAAATGTTGTACGTGCAATGCACGGTGATGTTATGGAGTACGTGCCTAAGTACTCTACTACTACTATATTAGTTGGAGGCACATATTAGCTTTTATATTTGTTTACGTGTATGCCCCGAGACCTTCCACCTAGATGTGTCTTTCTCTCCAGGTCGCACTTTGTATCGTTCATACCACTAGTACTACTACGTGTGGTCTCCGACCCAGAAGTGGAAGAAGTGGGGACGCTCTACCACACTGTTTTTTTGCGCTGGGCTCTACCACGTTGTTCATGTCCCCCTCCTTTCGCTGACGTGTGGGACATCCAGCACGTGCCATGTTTGGCACTCTTCGTCGTAAGAGTTGAAACGCTAGCATTCATCAGAAATAAAAAATAAATATAAATCAGCAGTGATACTTTTTTTTGAAAAAATTATCCTGGTCTACCCCGGTCGTATCGCAGGCCCAACCTTTCCCACTGTAAGTTGGTCGGACGAAGGAACCATCATGACTTCGTTGAATTCCACTTCTTCAAGAAAACTTACTGTACCCGCAATACTGCTACCACACGCGAAGACTGGACGGCACTGTACCACGTTATATCACTGAAACCCACAAGGCCATCCTAAAAAAAACACTAGGCCAAACTAGCCCGCCTATCGGTCATCTATTTTGGAACGGAGGGAGTACGTCTCTGTACTGCTATGATTTTCTGTTGTACGTCTCTGTACTTTTGCTACGATTTTCCTACCCTATGAACCAAATGAGGCCTGAATGTATCTGTGTCGACTAAGCCTACAATTTTAGGAGCTTGGGCTATTGGCCGATCGACGATGGATAAGTATAAGCGTACCACGAGCTCATCAGCCCCAACGTTTCTCTTCGGTGAGTGTTTTGCAAGTACTATAGCTCGCGCAGTAGCTAGCCTACTAACCCAAGAATCATCAAACAAGCCCTGCTGATATGATAAACAGTTCAAACTTACATCTAAGCATGCCATATATTACATCAAAAGCTGGTGAGGATACATTTGTTTCCATAACTCGGAGAGGGTTCGCATGATTCACTATCAAACAAAAGTAGCAACTACCGCCTACACAAGACAGTGCACTAGCCCTAAGATGGTTTGATAACACGCATCGTTCTGGTAATTAAACACAGGGCAATGCAAACTACCTTGAAGGATTAGCACGACCAACTATTTCTTGTCATCGATCTCTCGGGCAATGACCACAGCACGGACAGCGTCATGGGAATCGATCTCTGGGGCGATGTCCACAGGACTGACCGCGGCATCGGAATCGATCTCTGGGGCGATGTCCACAGGATGGACAGCGGCATCGGAATCGATCTCCGGGGCGATGCCAACAGGACGGACCGCGACATCGAAAACGATCTCTGGGGCGTTGTCCACAGGACAGGCCGCGACATCGGAATCATCAAGGACGTTCACCGGCACCTGCCCAACCCTAACATATTAGCAAGCACATTGCAAATAATCAAAAACCACAACTATGGTAATAAGCCATTATTTTTTACCTTGTGCAGCTCACCGGGGGATCCCATCCCTCCGGGGGCCATCTCCTCGTCCTCAATGGGGGCCATCACCTTGCCAGGGGAATACTGCTTCTCAACGGCGACTATCTCCTCAAACTCAGCCTTGAGCCTCGCATAGGTGGCCATCAGAGTTTCTGGGGTAGGCACGGTGGGACCCTTGCTGTTCTTTCAACTTTCTTTGAGGAGTTCGTCCGCCAACGTCGTCAACTCTTTGGCCAGTGCTTGTTTCTTGGAGTTCTTCGTCTCCATGGGTTGGCCTGCCAACATGGTCAACTCGTTGGTCGGTGCTCGCTTCCTGGAGATCGCTGTCTCCAGTGGGTTGTCCGCCAGCAACTCTTTGCCTAGTGCTCCAGGATCCATCAATGAACTGACAAACAAAAAGCAATCCAAAGGAAACCGCAATCGCAATGAATACGGGAAAAGAATAGGCTGTGAGAATCGGTCGGTGCTTCGCAAAAAGAAGATTCTTGAAATGAAAATATAGCAGCATCACTGATTCGCCCACCTTTCTTTCGTCGGTACAGAAGAAAAATGGCAGAAGTGAGTAGCCTGGAGTGAGGTTTTCTTCAAGAAAGGGGAGAAAGGGCTTCAACAAGCGTTCGAGTGAAATGATGGTTGCTTCGTCCAGTCCAACTTCGAGGCCACTTTACCACTACTGGTAAAGGTGTGGGTTTTGTGATATGACGGGTCATGACGGCCACACCGGGGTGACCAGTGAGTTTCGACTGTAGCACCTCGCTGTGATTTGGTGGATGGCAGGCGGGCCCGGATGCTTTGATGTCCCGCATGTAGATAGAGTGGCTAGTCATATAGGAGTGCTCAATATTGTGCACCGCGACCAAGGCGGAGAGGAAAATGAGAGAACTACGTAATTAATGCATGAGTTTAATTAGGGTAGTTTTGTAAAGTACGAGATACATTCCTCCAATCGCAAAATGCCTTGGTTGATGAGATTTGAGATTTGAGCCCTATAAACCGGAAGGGAGGGAGTACTGCACGCAGTGTAGTCTAGTCACTTGTTGAAATCTCTAGAAAGGCAAATACTCCTTTCCGGTTTACAGGGCTATACTAGCAAGTACTAGTACTACAATAGTGGGCTCAAATAGCAATTTTGTCTCATGCAAGAGCCTGGCTACATGCGTGCTCCAAGGCACCGCACCACGCAAGCGTTCGCAACTGCCACGTTCGGGTTGCGCTTGGCTCTTCGCCTCTTCAAGAAGACGAACAATGATGTTACTCCTACTTCCACAGTATCGAATCCACTGCTGCATGTCCGTCCACCTCGTGCGGGAGGGATAGCGTGTAGAGAAAGCTCCTACTAGTACTGCCAGCCACCACGCTCATGCGCGAGGGAGGGACGCAGATTCATTGACTTACTGCTCCTGCCTTTGCCTCTATGACAGGTGGGCCCAACAGGTGCTTGGCCCACCTGTCATGCAGCCAAAGGCAGGTGCAGTTAAGGCACCAGAGCTCAGTCCATGAGGGAGAGGGCGTTGTAGTAATCAAACTTCTCGGTCTAGTACGAGTTGACGCGACACATCAAACCACTGCACTCGATATAAGTCTTTTTACACATTTCAAATGGACTACAACATACGGGTGTATGTAGACATATTTTGCTTCGTATGTAGTCACTTGTTGCAATCTCTAAAAAGACTTATATTTGGAAATGGAGGGAGTACAACGCATGCACACATGCCGCGTCTTCCCTTTTGATACTTGCATGTGTTGATTTGATGCACCTTGCCAAATTTTGACTATAAATTTAACTAACCAAATTTTCATGCATGTCACAAAAAATTACGGGGCTGTTTGGATTGCGACTATGTTTCTCTTATGTTGCCACATTATTTTTCCCACACTTGCCTAACTTGAGTTGCTCAAATTGTTAGACACACTTTGGCTTGCCTAAGGGAATCTTGCCACACTTTTTGTGTCTATGACATGTGGGGTTCACTGCTAATAAAAAAAATTCTTATCTTAGGTGTGGCTAATGAAAAAGACTTATATTTAGGAACGGAGGGAGTAGAAAATATAAATAATAATGCATGATGGGGCAACCCACGTTTCCGATAATTTTAGCCGCGGGCTTGTTCACAATTTTTACGAGGGGGTGGTTGTTCATTTAATGGAGGGACTTGTACCAGACTTGAACGATACAAAGTGCGACCTGGCACACCGTAACACCACTTGGAACAAGCGGGTAGCTATCTCAAAAAACAATCAACAACTAAAAAAATGGCGACCTGGCACGTAGTACACAATTTTAAACGATTGTTTTGATGGAGTGAAAAAGGAAAACTACCCCACTACGTATACATAGGCCGGAGCCTCCGCGCTTGCTTGCTAGGGTTGCTCTATTCACACACTCTCATCCTCTCCAGATCTAAACAAGATAGGGGTGGTAACACTGTCTTTGTCCCTTAAAAAAACACTGTCTTTCTATCCTCACCGCTGGTTACAGATCCGGACGTATCCCCCTCCGCCGGTGAAGGGGAGGAGGGGCAGCGTTTAGGCCGTCGTCGATAGCGAGGGAGGAGACCCACTGCCGGCCGCACCGTTATCTCTGGCCGAGCGCCGGCGCGGGAGGTCCTCCGATCCCTTCGTCGTTGCCCTAGTGTGGGCGGATCCGGCCTCCGCCGCCCACCTATCCACAACCCGACGACCTTCAGGTATATCTTCCTTCGAAACCGCCTTAGCTCTACTTCCCCAGCTCGCTACGTCGCTGCATGTGCATCATTTTCTACCTCTCAGCCCCTCTCGATCGGATGGTCCAACGTCGCCTTTTTCTATTGTTAGAGGTAAAGCTACTTCATGGAGTCGAATCTTGTATTTGGTTCAAACAAGAAATAAAGTGGGGGTGGGGGAATTTAGTATGTACATCGGACTTGGTACAAACAGGAAGGAAAGGGGGTGAAAGTAGTACAGACTGGTCATCCAACTGGTCTCTTGGTCGAAAAGGGAAATCTCGGGGTAACGTTGTACACAGTGGTATGACCAGGACTAGATTTGCTATCCACACATAGGAGTAGGTGGCTAGAGTGAACAAAAATGGGACCAACCCAGATATGTTTCTTGGATGTTTGTTTCTCGGGGCAACAAACTCTGAATCACCACTTTATGCCCCTGTTTAGGTACATGGTACTGGACTGCTGGTGCACCCACTGTCCCATGCCCTTATACCAAATATTTAGTTGTTCTTAATCTAATGTCCCTGGTAAAATGAAGCCATGCCACTGTTATAAGCCATGACAAGTTTAGCCAAATGTTTTTGCTTGTAATTGTTTGAGGCTTTGACTGTTTCCATTGTAGCTTTTTGTGCAAACAAGGATATCCATTTCACCAGGTTGTTGTTGTGACCTTTTGGTGCACTGCACAAAACACTTCTTAAAAGAAGTGACTTTTGTGTTGTTTAACTGGAATGTCAGAATGGAATAGTTGATTCATTTCGGTGGAACTGCACAAAGGGAGATATATGTTCCAATCCTCATCATCCATATTGGCGCCATAACCTTCCTTTAGGTAAGAATGATATTTAATGCATGTGTTCATCTCTATTTTGCGAATCCCATGAGAAAATAATGCTATTGTTTACTAGTACACTTGTACTCCCTCACTAACAAAACCAATTCAGAAATAGAACCCAAACATGTACTTGGTTTCACCAACTCGTGAGGAGAAAGAGAAACAGAGGATGAAGAGGAGGAAGAAGAATAATAAACAGTGCCAAGGTGATCTTGCTGAAGCCAGAGGCCTCAGTCGAGGCCATTCAAGGGCTCCGGCAACATCTACCTTACATGTGAGATGATCCTCCAGGGAGCCCTTCCACTTTTTCTGTCTCTCCTGCAAGGTCACTTAATTAATTAGGAGTACTTAAGTACCACTAATTTATTGCTGCCTAATTTTCCTGTCGGAGTTAAACAAATCTTTAGTAGCACCTTATGCTGAATCATGTACGTGTGTATGTTTGTCTATGGAGGTGAATCATGTGGTGGAGTAGGGAGGGAATATTATTAGTGTCATGACATAATAGTGCTATTGTTTTGCATGTCAATTTATTGCCATTGGTTTAATGAGGCAATATTTTGCGTATTGTCCATCATGAATTTGATGCTACTGTTAGAGTAATATGCTAATGTCTTTCTATCCTTTCTCACCAAGCTAATGAAGGTTTCACCTTGTTCCTACTTGTGCAAACAGGGATCATATTGTGCCAATCATACATTTTAGTGGAACTACACAAGACAATACAATGAACTGTATCCCAACCAGTGCTTTAACTCTGCTGGAAGTTCTTGGTAATCTTTCGATATAATCTCAGCAATGGTAAACAAGAGTGATTTCAACCATACATTTGAAGTGCACAAAAATATACACTATTGAGTGATTCCAGTGAGTGCTTTATCATCTCGTATGGGACTACATGAATAAGCTTTTTTCCTCAGGTTTGTACCGGCCTAAGGCCTTCATCCATATTAGTTTGTTGTCATCTCTATTTGTATCGTGCTACTGTCATGAGAAACTCCGTTATCTTTGCACGTTAAAGTTTTGCAACCGATGATACACGGCAATGCTTTGAGTGTTGAGCTAATTGGCACTGATTAAATAAACAAATACCTCTCTTTAAGCAAGACTACTATGTTGCTAACTTTACCCATTAAGATAATGAGGGTGCTTTTATTTGTTAGTGTATGTTTCATCAACTAGTCCCACTATTACAGTAATCTCACTCTCTCAATATATGTGCCAACAGGGATGCTCGATTTTGGTGGAACTGCACAAAAACTTTGGGTGTTTCATTGCCTCGACAGCTTCCTTCCTTTCCTGTTAGTCGCTAATCTGGGCTTGCATTCTTCCTTTGCTGTCAGTCGCTTGACTTATCTCGGCTTCCAGTCAAAGGAAATAGTAATTGATATGCTACCTCACACAGGTTGCTACTGGTCTTTATCCTGATTATTGTGCTTGTCATATGTATTGGTAATTTGGTATTGTGCTACTGTTTGCCGATTTCATAAAGGAGTAATTGGGAGCCTGAACTCGCAGGCAAATCATTACATTGGGTGATTTCAGTAGAACTGCACAAAAAGATCAGATGGACAGGTACTTATGCTGCTACTATGTACTCCAAAGTTCACTCAGACAAGCATCGATGTTGACAAGAAGAAGTGCCTATATTCATTCGAGTATCAACCGGCGTCAACCAGCTGTCAAACTCCAAGTATTAGGAGAGTGAACGCCAAAATATTGCTTGGCGCATAGCCCAGAAAAACGCAGTCCAGTCTTTGGTCCCAACTTGTGCCTTTTGGTTATCGGCAGATATGGTAGCGAACTGTATGGCATGGAGTCTAAAGATTCCAGACAAGTTGGTTGACGCGTATATTCATCTGGCACTTAATCAGTCTGCACGCCAGGGATGCTCCATTTCAGTTGAACTGCACAAAAAATTTGGGTGGTTCATTTTCTCAACCGCCTCCTTTCTCGTCTGCAATGTAGAATTTTGGAAACCTACAGGACCAAGATGAGCCAGTAAACTAGTTGGATGAAAGTAGTGGCCAAGTTGCTCAAACCTCCCTCAGCACGAGGCCACTATTTGAGGATAAACCTACAAGCAAAGTTCAGATTGTCTGTGCTGCCTCTTATGTACTCGAAAGTTTACTCGTACAAGCATTAATTTTAGCAAGAAGTACCTCCGACTGAACACCATTTACCAGTCTGCAATGTAGAATTTTGGCGAGCTACAGGACCAAGATGAGCTAGTAAACTAGTTGGATGAAAGTAGTGGCCAAGTTGCTCAAACCTCCCTCGGCACGAGGCCACTATTTGAGGATAAACCTACAAGCAAAGTTCAGATTGTCTGTGCTACCTCTTATGTACTCGAAAGTTTACTCGTACAAGCATTAATTTTAGCAAGAAGTACCTCCGACTTAACACCATTTACCAGTCTGTACCCTAGGTAATTAAAGTTCGTCCATGGATCATATTGGCTGTGATCTCAATCATTTGGATGCATAAACATACTGAACATGTGTATATCTGAATCTTTTTGTGAATTATCTATGAATATTGTTGTGTGATCTATCAATCATTTGGATCCATAGACATGCTGAACTTGTGTATATATGAATCTTTTGAGTTTGTTGATAGTGAATGTTGGCTATGAATATGAACGTGTCCTGTGAACCTGAGTTTGATATGAATGTTTACCTTTTCTGTTGTACTTGTGTGTGAACTTGTTAGTATGCCTACTGTGGGGTATGTGACGTGTGGGTGTCAACGGCACACCTTCTTCTCGAGAAGAATTGCACCTGCTTTGTTAGGGTAGCAATGGCGCATCAGCTCTTTTTAATATTTTTAATCTTTTTGCTCTGTCTTGCCCCCTCCCCTGCTCAACCCCTGTCGTAATGTTTTCGGCCTCAAAACAAGCATATATAGTACTGCGTTGTTTTGGGGGCTTGATAAAAAATCGAGTGCTGGTTTCTGTAGGTTGGCCCGCCCAGCAAATGGGCTGCTGGTCCACCATTGACTGGGAGGCTAAAAATACAAGTTGTATGGTGCAGAGGCAAGTAAAAAAACGCCATCGAGAGCCATCCACTGAAGAAGAAGAAATCGCTCCTGATGTGCTTCTTCAGTCGTGCCGCCGGCCCCCTCTTTAATCCAGTTCGCTCGGGGATCTGGTATCATTTTTTCTAGAGGGCGAACAAGTATCAGCTAGGCCTAGGTTTTGTATTTTAACATGCGTAGCCCACGACATACGGTGACAATGGTTTCAACTTATTTTTTGAGGTCCATACCAGCCTATGGGCTTTTTCTTAAAGATCGGAAGCCCAATGTATTTTTTTAACCACATTATATATATTTATATTATTACTATTATCTTATATTTTATAGAGACTTATATACACATTATAAAAACATCCCACGTGTTATTAACTTATAAAAGTAAATGTTTAATAGAAGTTGGCAAGGAAAATCCTGGTTCTTTTTGACTCACAGGCAAGGAAAATCCTGGTGATTGCGTACAAAAGCTTGCGAAGATTTTAAGGACCAATGTAATAATAACGTGCTCATTTTTATTTTGAGCAATAACTCGCTAATTTTTTAATTATGTATATAAAAAATATGCCTCTCCGGTTTATTTTTTGATATTAATTGCTCCTTCTAACATAACATTGTATATATAACGAGCCCAGCTAATTTGTGTATTTGAAGGAAGTGCAAATGGGCTGGGATTCCTTAGAAAATATAAATGGGCCGCATTGACGCGAAATTATTTGTTCACAAAGCCCAGCAAATGGACTGTACATTCTAGAAAACATGGGTTAAATATATGCCACATTTTTGCAGGCTGACATGTGGGCCAATAGGTCGAAGCCTACGCAGGGCGTTGTCAACTTGGTCAACAAATGATTATGACATCCACAGCCATTGGATTTATATCCAACGGCCGGCATGCACCTTCAATCTCTCGTCTTCTTCCTCCAACGTCGCCGGAACCGCCTGGTCCGGCCTCCGGCGGCTAGCGGCTCTGCTTAGCACGCATCGCTGCAAAGCGCTACCCCACCGCCGGCCAGGCTATCCCTCCACCCCTCCACACCTCCTGTTATTCTCCACCGACTGCAGCCCCACGCCGCCCAGAACCAGTTATAACCCTTCTCCTCCTCTCAATCTGCAACTTCACTGCCGCGTCTTCCCATCTCCGAGTCGTTCCTGTCCGGGGCCTCGCCGTCGTCCACCGCCTCGCTGCGCTCGGTGCGGCATGGTCAACAAACGAGAGTCATTGGAAGAGGAATGTACGTGGAGAGTCTGACGGCTGGGACCCATGAGGTCCATGGTCGCACGCATGGAAAGTTCCTCCTTATTAAGCTGAAAAAATTGTTTCCTCCACCTGACAGCTGGGACCCACCGGTTGTATCTTCGCACGGAAGGAAGTGCCTCCTTGTTATGCGAAAAAAATTATTCCTCCCGTTGACAGCTGTGACCCGTCAGATTTGGTGGCTGACTTGTGGGCCTACTAAGCGGACGTGTACGCAGGGCTTTGTCAACTTAATCAACAAATGATTCTAGCAGCTGGACCGTTGGATGTTAATCCAACAGCCGTGCTCCTTCTTCAACCTCTATTCTTGCTCCTGTCTCCCGTGGGCGGCACCGCGGCTGTGCTGCCGCGCACCCGAACCAATCAAGTTTCCCACTCCTCTCCATCTGCGACTCCACTGCCCCGTCTTCCCCATCGCCGGGTCGTTCTAGTCTGGGGCCTCGCCGTCGTCCACCGGCCTTGGTGCGCTCGGCACGGTGTGGTCAACGTGGTGAACAACCGAGAGTCATTGAAAGATGACTGTACGTGAGAGCCTGACAGTGGGGACACACCACACCCATGGACGCATGCATGCAACGGAACGCGGCATGGTCAACATGGTCAAGGAACGACTTCCATCGGAAGTGTACTATACGTGGAGAGCTGACAGCTGGGTCCATGGCTGCAGCAAGGAAGTGCCTCCTTATTACGCGGAAAATAATGATTCCTCCACCTGACAGCAGGGACCCACCGGACGGGCCACCGTATTTTGCGAAAAAAATGTTTCCCCCTGACTGCTGGGACCCACCAGACGGGCCACCATATTTCGCGAAAAAACGTTCCCCCCGCTGTCAGCTCGGACCCACCGGAAGTGCCTCCTTATTACGCAGAAAAAAATGAATACTCCCCCTGCTAGTTGGGGGCCACCTTGGTGGGAGGCTGACTTGTGGGCCTACTAAGTTGACGGGGATGGAGGGCTTTGTCAACTTTGTCAATATGAACGATTCTAGCTCTAGTGACCGTACAATGTTCATCCAACGGCCATAGTGCTTCTTTAACCTCCGGTCTTCTTGCTCCAGCCGCCCAAAGCAGCGCCGGTCGTGCCACGTGCTCCTGCTTCTTGTGGCCGGCTGTGATGCCGCGGAGGCCTCACCGCCCCCTACTACTCCCACCGCTGGCCAGGCCATCCCTCTACTCACCCACACCCCCTGTTATTCTGCAGCGACAGCAGCCTCACACCGCAGCTGAACCAGTGAACCCTCATACTCCTCTACGCGTGGGCATCCACTGCCGCGTCTTCCCCGGCTCCGCGTCGCCCCCTTACTAGCCCTCGCCATAGTCCACCACACCGGTGCTCTCAGCGTGGCGTGGTCAACATGGTCAAGGAACGGCTTCCATCGGATGTGGACTGTACGCGGAGAGGCTGACAGCTGGGTCCACGGCCGCAGCAAGGAAGTGCCTCCTTATTACACGGAAAATAATGATTCCTCCACCTGACAGCAGGGACCCACCGGACGGGTAACCGTATTTCGTGAAAAAAATGTTCCCCCCCCTGACTGCTGGGCCCTATGACAAGTCTCCAACGTATCTATAATTTTTTATTGTTCCATGCTATATTATATTCTGTTTTGGATGTTTATTGGGCTTTATTATACACTTTTATATTATTTTTGGGACTAACCTATTAACCAGAGGCCCAGCCCAAATTGCTGTTTTTTGCCCGTTTCAGTGTTTCGCAGAAAAAGAATATCAAACGGAGTCCAAACGGAATGAAACCTTCGGGAACGTGATTTTCGGAACAAACGTGATCCAGAGGACTTGGAGTCTACGTAAAGCAATCAACGAGGAAGGCACGAGGTAGGGAGGCGCGCCTACACCCCTGGGCGCGCCCTCCACCCTCGTGGGGCCCACGTTGCTCCACCGACGTACTTCTTCCTCCTATATATACCCATATACCCGGAAAACATCAGAGACGAAGCCAAAACCCTATTTCCACAGCCGCAACCTTCTGTACCCGTGAGATCCCATCTTGGGGCCTTTTCTGGCGCTCCGCCGGAGGGGGCATTGATCACGGAGGGTTTCTACATCAACACCATAGCCTCTCCGATGATGTGTGAGTAGTTTACCTCAGACCTTCGGGTCCATAGTTATTAGCTAGATGGCTTCTTCTCTCTCTTTGGATCTCAATACAAAGTTCTCCTTGTTTCTCTTGGAGATCTATTCAATGTAATCTTCTTTTGCGGTGTGTTTGTCGAGATCCGATGAATTGTGGGTTTATGATCAAGTTTATCTATGAACAATATTTGAATCTCCTCTGCATTCTTTTATGTATGATTGGTTATCTTTGCAAGTCACTTCGAATTATCAGTTTGGTTTGGCCTACTAGATTGATCTTTCTTACAATGGGGGAGGTGCTTAGCTTTGGGTTCAATCTTGCGGTGTCTTTTCGCAGTGACAGCAGGGGCAGCAAGCCACGTATTGTATTGTTGCCATCGAGGATAAAAAGATGGGGTTTATATCATATTGGTTGAGTTTATCCCTCTACATCATGTCATCTTGCGTAATGCATTACTCTGTTCTTATGAACTTAATACTCTAGATGCATACTGGATAGCGGTCGATGTGTGGAGTAATAGTAGTATATGCAGAATCGTTTCGGTCTACTTGTCGCGGACGTGATGCCTATATACATGATCATACCTAGATATTCTCATAACTATGCTCAATTCTATCAATTGCTCGACAGTAATTTGTTTACCCATCGCGATACTTATGCTATGTTGAGAGAAGCCACTAGTGAAACCTATGGCCTCCGGGTCTATTTTCCATCATATTAATCTTCCAACACTTTGCTATTTCTATTTCCGTTTATTTTACTTTGCATCTTTATCATAAAAATATCAAAAATATTATCCTATCATCTCTATCAGATCTCACTCTCATAAGTGACCGTGAAGGGATTGACAACCCATTTATCGCGTTGATTGCGAGGTTCTTGTTTGTTTGTGTAGGTGCGTGGGACTCGCACGTGGACTCCTACTGGATTGATACCTTGGTTCTCAAAACTGAGGGGAATACTTACGCTACTTTGCTGCATCACCCTTTCCTCTTCAAGGGAAAACCAACGCAGTGCTCAAGAGGTAGCAAGAAGGATTTCTGGTGCCGTTGCTGGGGAGTCTACGCACAAATCAAGACATACCAAGAACCCATCACAAACTCATCTCCCTCGCATTACATTATTTGCCATTTGCCTCTCGTTTTCCTCTCCCCCACTTCACCCTTGCCGTTTTATTCGCCCTCTCTCTCCCGTTCGCCTCTTTCTCGCTTTCTTCTCGTGTTCTTGTGTGTTGGATTGCTTGTTTGTCATGATGGATCAAGACAATACTAAATTGTGTGACTTTACCAATACCAACAATAATGATTTTCTTAGCACTCCGATTGCTCCTCTTAATGATGCTGAATCTTGTGAAATTAATGCTGCTTTGTTGAAATTAATGATTTTCTTAGCACTTCGATTGCTCCTCTTAGATCTATTCCACCCAAGCATGATATCAATGAGTCTCTCAAAGCCATGAGAATTTCCATTGATGAGTGCAAAGAAAGAACCGCTAGGATGCGTGCTAAGAAAGATTGCTTTATGAAAGCGTGTTCTTCTAATTTCTATGAAAATAAAGATGAAGATCTAAAAGTTATTGATGTGTCCCCTATTAAATCTTTGTTTTGCAATATGAATCTTGATAATTATGGGACTAGAGATGAGTCACCTTTACCTAGAAGGCGTTCCAAAAATTCGGAGTTTTTAGATCTTGATGCAAAATTTGGTAAAAGTGGGATTGAAGAAGTTAAAACTTTAGATATCAATGAACCCACTATTTTGGATTTCAAGGAATTTAATTATGATAATTGCTCTTTAATAGGTTGTATTTCCTTGTTGCAATCCGTGCTAAATTCTCCGCATGCTTATAGTCAAAATAAGGCTTTTACTAAACATATCGTTGATGCTTTGATGCAGCTTATGAAGAAAAACTTGAGTTGGAAGTTTATATCCCTAGAAAACTTTATGATGAGTGGGAACCTACAATTAAAATTAAAATCAAAGATCATGAGTGCTATGCTTTGTGTGATTTGGGTGCTAGTGTTTCCACGATTCCAAAAACTTTGTGTGATTTGCTAGGTTTCCGTGAATTTGATGATTGCTCTTTAAACTTGCACCTTGCGGATTCCACCATCAAGAAACCTATGGGAAGAATTAATGATGTTCTTATTGTTGCAAATCGGAATTATGTGCCGGGGATTTTATCGTTCTTGATATAGATTGGAATCCTTCATGTCCTATTATTCTTGGTAGACCTTTCCTTAGAACGATTGGTGCAATTATTGATATGAAAGAAGGGAATATTAGATTCCAATTTCCGTTAAGGAAAGGCATGGAACACTTTCCCAGAAAGAAAATAAAATTTCCTTATGAATCTATCATGAGAGCCACTTATGGTTTGCCTACCAAAGATGGCAATACTTAGATCTATCCTTGCTTTTATGCCTAGCTAGGGGCGTTAAACGATAGCGCTTGTTGGGAGGCAACCTAATTTTATTTTAGTTTTTTGCTTTTTGCTTCTGTTTAGGAATAAATAATTTGTCTAACCTCTGGTTAGATTCATTTTTGTGTTTTAATTAGTGTTTGTGCCAAGTAAAACCGTTAGGATAACCTACGGCGATAGTTATTTGATCCTGCTGCAGAAAACAGAAACTTTGTGCGCACGAGATTAGTTTTCATAAATCACAGGAACGTGATTTTCAGTTTATTATTTTTGCAGTAGATCAATAAACAAATTATCTAAAACTTCCTAATTTGGTGGAATTTTTTGCGTTCCAGAAGTTTGCGTTAGTTATAGATTACTCAGACTGTTCTGTTTTTGACAGATTCTGTTTTTCATGTGTTGTTTGCTTATTTTCATGAATCTATGGCTAGTAAAATAGTTTATAAAAAATAATGAAGTTGGAATACAGTAAGTTTAACACCAATATAAATAAATAATGAGTTCATTACAGTACCTTGAAGTGGTGTTTTGTTTTCTTTCGCTAACGGAGCTCATGAGATTTTCTGTTGAGTTTTGTGTTGTGAAGTTTTCAAGTTTTGGGTAAAAGATTTGATGGATTATGGAACAAGGAGTGGAAAGAGCCTAAGCTTTGGGATGCCCATGGCACCCCAAGATAATCTAAGGACACCAAAAAGCCAAAGCTTGGGGATGCCCCGAAAGGCATCCCCTCTTTCGTCTTCGTCCATCGGTAACTTTACTTGGAGCTATATTTTTATTCGCCACATGATATGTGTTTTGCTGGGAGCGTCTTGTATGATTTGAGTCTTTGCTTTTTAGTTTACCACAATCATCCTTGCTGTAAACACCTTTTGAGAGAGAGACACATGATTCGGAATTTATTAGAATACTCTATGTGCTTCACTTATATCTTTTGAGCTATATAGTTTTTGCTCTAGTGCTTCACTTATATCTTTTAGAGCATGGTGGTGGATTTTTTTTATGGAAACTATTGTTCTCTCATGCTTCACTTATATTATTTTGAGAGTCCTACAAAACAGCATGGTAATTTGCTTTAATCATGAAATTAATCCTAATATGCAAGGTATTCAACATTAGTAAAAAATTCTCTTATGAGTGCGTTGAATACTAAGAAAAGTTTGATGCTCGATGATTGTTTTGAGATATGGAGGTAGTAATATTAAAGTTGTGCTAGTTGAGTAGTTGTGAAATTGAGAAATACTTGTGTTGAAGTTTGCAAATCCCATAGCATGCACGTATGGTAAACGTTGTGTAACAAATTTGAAACATGAGATGTTCTTTGAGTGTCATCCCTTGTGTGGAGGTCGGGGGCGCGCGATGGTTAACTCCTACCAACCTCCCCCCTAGGAGCATGCGTGTAGTGCTTGGTTTTGATGACTTGTAGATTTTTGCAATAAGTATGTGAGTTCTTTATGACTAATGTTGAGTCCATGGATTATATGCACTCTCACCCTTCCATCATTGCTAGCCTCTTCGGTACCGTGCATTGCCTTTTCTCACCTTGAGAGTTTATGCAAACTTCTCCGGTGCATTACACCCACCATATACCTTCCTCAAAACAGCCACCATACCTACCTATTATGGCATTTCCATAGCCATTCCGAGATATATTGCCATGCAACTTTCCACCGTTCCGTTCATCATGACACGTCATTGTCATATTGCCTTGCATGATCATGTAGTTGACATCGTATTTGTGGCAAAGCCACCATGCATATTATTTCATACATGTCACTCTTGAATCATTGCCCATCCCGGTACACCGCCGGAGGCATGCATATAGAGTCATACTTTGTTCTAGTATCGAGTTGTAATCATTGAGTTGTAAATGAATAGAAGTGTGATGATCATCATTCATAGAGCATTGTCCCAAAAAAAAGAGAAAAAAGAAAGGCCAAAAGAAAAAAAAAGAGGCTCGAAAAAATATATATAAAGGGGCAATGCTACTATCCTTTTTTTCATACTTGTGCTTCAAAGGAGCACCATGTTCTTCATGATAGAGAGTCTCTTGTTTTGTCACTTTCATATACTAGTGGGAATTTTTCGTTATATAACTTGACTTGTATATTCCTACAATGGGCTTCCTCAAATGTCTAGGTCTTCATGAGCAAGCAAGTTGGATGCACACCCACTTAGGTGCATTTTGTTGAGCTTTCATACATTTATAGCTCTAGTGCATCCGTTGCATGGCAATCCCTACTCCTCACATTGATATCTATTAATGGGCATCTCCATAGCCCGTTGATACGCCTAGTTGATATGAGACTATCTTCTCCTTTTTTGTCTTCTCCACATAACCCCCATCATTATTCTATTCCACCCATAGTGCTATGTCCATGGCTCACGCTCATGTATTGCGTGAAAGTTGAAAGAGTTTGAAAATTCTAAAGTATGAAACAATTGCTTGGCTGAAACCGGGGTTGTGCATGATTTGAGTATTTTGTGTGACGAAGATGGAGCATAACCAAACTATATGATTTTGTAGGGATGAACTTTCTTTGGCCATGTTATTTTGAGAAGATATAATTGCTTAGTTAGTATGCTTGAAGTATTATTACTTTTATGTCAATATTAAACCATTATCTTGAATCTTTCGGATCTGAATATTCATACCACAATTAAGAGGGTTGCATTAAAAGCCATGCCAAGTAGCATTCCACATCAAAAATTCTATTTTTATCATTTACCTACTCGAGGATGAGCAGGAATTAAGCTTGGGGATGCTTGATACGTCTCCAACGTATCTATAATTTTTGAATGTTCCATGCTATATTATATTCTGTTTTGGATGTTTATTGGGCTTTATTATACACTTTTATATTATTTTTGGGACTAACCTATTAACCGGAGGCCCAACCCAAATTGTTGTTTTTTGCCCGTTTCAGTGTTTCGCAGAAAAAGAATATCAAACGGAGTCCAAACGGAATGAAACCTTTGGGAACGTGATTTTCGGAACAAACGTGATCCAGAGGACTTGGAGTCTACGTAAAGCAATCAACGAGGAAGGCACGAGGTAGGGAGGCGCGCCTACCCCCCTGGGCGCGCCCTCCACCCTCGTGGGGCCCGTGTTGCTCCACCGACATACTTCTTCCTCCTATATATACCCATATACCCGGAAAACATCAGAGACGGAGCCAAAACCCTATTTCCACCGCCGCAACCTTCTGTACCCGTGAGATCCCATCTTGGGGCCTTTTCCGGCGCTCCGCCGGAGGGGGCATTGATCACGGAGGGCTTCTACATCAACACCATAGCCTCTCCGATGATGTGTGAGTAGTTTACCTCAGACCTTTGGGTCCATAGTTATTAGCTAGATGGCTTCTTCTCTCTCTTAGGATCTCAATACAAAGTTCTCCTTGTTTCTCTTGGAGATCTATTCGATGTAATCTTCTTTTGCGGTGTGTTTGTCGAGATCCGATGAATTGTGGGTTTATGATCAAGTTTATCTATGAACAATATTTGAATCTCCTCTGAATTCTTTTATGTATGATTGGTTATCTTTGCAAGTCTCTTTGAATTATCAGTTTGGTTTGGCCTACTAGATTGATCTTTCTTGCAATGGGGGAAGTGCTTAGCTTTGGGTTCAATCTTGCGGTGTCCTTTCCCAGTGACAGCAGGGGCAGCAAGGCACGTATTGTATTGTTGCCATCGAGGATAAAAAGATGGGGTTTATATCATATTGCTTGAGTTTATCCCTCTACTTCATGTCATCTTGCCTAATGCGTTACTCTGTTCTTATGAACTTAATACTCTAGATGCATGCTGGATAGCGGTCGATGTGTGGAGTAATAGTAGTAGATGCAGAATCGTTTCGGTCTACTTGTCGCGGACGTGATGCCTATATACATGATCATACCTAGATATTCTCATAACTATGCTCAATTCTATCAATTGCTCGACAGTAATTTGTTTACCCATCGCAATACTTATGCTATTTTGAGAGAAGCCACTAGTGAAACCTATGGCCTCCGGGTCTATTTTCCATCATATTAATCTTCCAACACTTTGCTATTTCTATTTCCGTTTATTTTACTTTGCATCTTTATCATAAAAATATCAAAAATATTATCCTATCATCTCTATCAGATCTCACTCTCGTAAGTGACCGTGAAGGGATTGACAACCCCTTTATCGCGTTGGTTGCGAGGTATTTGTTTGTTTGTGTAGGTGCGTGGGACTCGCGCGTGGACTCCTACTGGATTGATACCTTGGTTCTCAAAACTGAGGGAAATACTTACGCTACTTTGATGCATCACCCTTTCCTCTTCAAGGGAAAACCAACGCAGTGCTGAAGAGGTAGCAACCTACCAGCTACATCTTCGCACGCAAGGAAGTGCCTCCGGGGAAAAAACGATTTGCCCCCTGACTGCTGGGACCCACCAGCTACATCTTCGCACGCAAGGATGTGCCTGACAGTCGGGACCCACCTGGTCGAAGCGTGCGTAGCGTTGTCATTCTGGTCGCGAACGTGTACGTACATATTGGTCGATGTAGAGGCGCGCACGTGTCGTAGTAGAGGCGCGCACGTAGCATGTACACGTACGTACAGCGGCCAGGGTGCAAGAAAGTAAATACGGCCACGTACGTACATACGGGCGGGGTCTCGAACGCCTACTCGCGCGTATGTACGGCCAGGGCTCGTGTACATGGCTGGGTCGGAACGGAGAAACAGCGTCGTCGTTGTGTTCATGGGGAGCCAACCGGCTGGGTCGGAACGGAATGCGTCGTCGTGTTCATCGGGAGGGCTTGGACGGAACAGCCGATGGAAACGAGGCCTGGCATACCGCACAATGGAGGAAACGGCCTTGTGTTCGATCGGCCATGGACGAAACGGGATCCTGTTCATCGGGAGGGGTCTGGCGTACCGCAAAATGGAGGAAACGGACCTCCTACGGTCAAAACGGGGGTCCTGTTCATCGGGAGGGGTGTGGCATACCGCAAAACGGAGGAAACGGACTTGTGTTGGAGCGCTACGGTCGAAACGAGGGTCCTGTTCATCGGGAGGGGTGTGGCGTACCGCAAAACGGGACTCCACGGGATACTGTTCATCTCCACCGGCGACCCCCTCCAGCCTCCATGGGCTACTATTCATCCACTGTCGACCTCCTCCAGCCTCCACCTGCGACTGTTCATCCACGGGCTCCTGTTCATCCAGCCTCCACCGCGCGCTACTCCACCGGCTACTGTTCAACCAGCCCTCTCCACGGGCTCCTGTTCACCCATCCCTCCACGGGCTACTGTTCATCCAGCCCTCCACCGTCTACTGTTCATCCAGCCCTCCACGGGGTGGTCCTGTTCATCTAGCCCTCCACGGGGTCCTGTTCATCCAGCCCCAACCGGCTCGATCGATCGGGGTCTTGTTCATCCAGAGGCAACACCACGGGGTCCTGTTCATCCACCCCCACCTAGAACTGTTCATCCAAACCCCCCAGCAACGCTCACTGTTCATCCAGAGGCAGCATCGATCGGCTTCAGTTAGCAGCAGTAGCGAAGGAATCGCTCGATCGGGTTCAGTTAACAGCCATCGATCGATCGCTCGGGTTCAGTAACGCGTAGCCTGCAGTGCAATCGCTTGGGTTCAGTTAGAGCCCAACACCTCGCTCGGGTTCAGTTAGAGCCCAACGCCTCGCACCCACACACGTGCGTGTACGAGAGAAACGCGCATCGCTCGGCCCCGACCACCCACCGTAACCGGGAACACCCCGATATTTTCCTCGCCCTTGCTTCTACCACGGTTTTTTCCGTCATGGACGTCCCAAAGAATGTCATGCAGCTGCGGCTCCGGCCCGCCTAGGACGAAAAGCCCATTTTCTGTCATGATTTTTTGTCATAGAATTAGGAGCCCACCACATCTATGATGATACCGGGTTTTGGCACAATTATCGTCATAGAAGTGTCATAAGTATGACAGAAAAAAAAATCGTTCGGCCCAAAATGTCACGGATGTGTCTTTTTTTTGTAGTGGATATAGCCACCCTATTCACTAATGATGAGAAAACTCGCTACTACTATATCCTTCAATTATTTCCGTTCTCATTAAAGGGTGATGCTAAAACATGGTTTAATTCTCTTGATCCTGGTTGTGTGCGTAGTCCCCAGGATATGATTTATTACTTCTCTGCTAAATATTTCCCTGCTCATAAGAAACAAGCTGCTTTAAGGGAAATATATAATTTCGTGCAAATTGAAGAAGAGAGTCTCCCACAAGCTTGGGGGAGGCTTTTCCAATTACTTAATGCTTTGCCTGATCATCCTCTCAAGAAAAATGAAATACTTGATATCTTTTATAATGGACTAATCGATGCTTCCAGAGACCACCTGGATAGTTGTGCTGGTTGTGTTTTCAGGGAAAGAACCATTGATCAAGCTGAATTGTTATTGAATAATATGTTGACTAATGAAAACAATTGGACGCTTCCTGAACCAACTCCTAAGCCAACTCCGAAGAAAAGGGGTATTTCTCAGTCCTGATGATATGCAAGAGGCAAAGAAATCTATGAAAGAAAAAGGTATTAAAGATCAAGATGTTAAGAATTTACCACCTATTGAAGAAATACATCGTCTTGATTACCCGACATAGGTAGTAAAGGTAAATTCTCTCTATAGATTTGCTGAAGGTGATATTCCTCGTTATAAGTCTGCTAGCCAATGTTTAGATGAGTTTGATAATTTTATTGTTAAACAAGAAAACTTTAATGCTTATGTTGGTAGACAATTGAAACGCAATACTTATATGATTAAACACTTGACTGAGTATATGTCTAGAGCTAAAGGTGATATTAAACTTATTAGTAAACATGCTTCTATGGTTACCACTCAAGTAGAACACGTGCTTAAAGCTCAAAATGATTTTCTCAATGAATTAAATAATAAGAAAAATGATAATGCTGTTAGAGTTATGACTAGAGGGGGTAAAATGACTTAGGAACCTTTGTATCCTGAGGGCCACCCTAAGAGAATTGAGCAAGATTCTCAGAGAACTAATGTTGATGCACCTAGTCCTTCTAAGAGGAAGAAAAAGAAAAATGATAGGACTTTGCATGCTTCTAGTGAACCTGTTGTTGACACACCTGAGAATCCCAATGATATTTCTATCTCTGATGCTGAAACACAATCTGGTAATGAACATGAACCTAGTGATAACGTTAATGATGATGTTCATGTTGATGCTCAACCTAGCAATAACAATGATGTAGAAATTGAACCTGTTGTTGATCTTCATAACCCACAATCAAAGAATCAACGTTATGATAAGAGAGACTTTGTTGCTAGGAAGCACGGTAAAGAAAGAGAACCATGGGTTCAGAAACCCATGCCTTTTCCTCCTAAGCCATCTAAGAAAAAGGATGATGCGGATTTTGAGCACTTTGATGAAATGATTAGACCTATCTTTTTGCGTATGCCTTTGACTGATATGCTTAAAGTGAATCCTTATGCTATTATATGACAGATATTGTTACAAATAAAAGAAAGATACCGGAAGCTGAAATTTCCACCATGCTTGCTAATTACACTTTTAAAGGTGGAATACCAAAGAAACTAGGAGATCCAGGAGTACCAACTATACCATGCTCCATTAAAAGAAACTATGTTAAAACTGCTTTATGTGATCTTGGAGCCGGTGTTAGTGTTATGCCTCTCTCTTTATATCATAGACTTGATTTGAATAAGTTGACACCTACTGAAATATCTTTGCAAATGGCCGATAAATCAACTGCTATACCTGTCGGTATTTGTGAGGATGTGCCTGTTGTGGTTGCAAACGTTACTATCTTTACGGACTTTGTTATTCTTGATATTCCCGAGGACGATAGTATGTCGATTATCCTTGGTAGACCCTTTTCGAATACTGCAGGGACTGTTATTGATTGCAACAAAGGCAATGTCACTTTTCATGTTAATGGTAATGAGAATACGGCACACTTTCCGAGGAAACAACCTCAAGTCCACAGTATTAATTCTATTGGAAAAATTCCAACTATCACTATTGGAGGTTTTGAATTTCCTCTTCCTACTGTCAAGAAGAAATGTGATATTCTTATTGTTGGGGACGTGCATATCCCCGTTGAGGTAACCTAGTGTTATTCGAAAATTCTTCGGTCTCATGCGATTCGGAATGAGTTTGTTAACAAGACTTGATCAACCTTGTTAGTGGATTCCTTTTGATGATCATGAGATGGATGAAGTTAGAAAGCACAACTCTCTGTACCCTCCTTTTACTTTCTGTTATTTAGATTAAATAAAGAAAAAATAGTGTTTTATGTCTGTTTTCTGAATTATCTTTGTAAAAAATACCCCGAAAATAAAAGTTCTCCAAATGTCCCAAAAATGAAATATGATTTTTTGTAGAATATTTAAGAATATCTGGCACCGAGAACACAGCAGAGGGAGCCACCACCTGACCACGAGGGTCCAGGGCGCGCCCCCTGCCTCGTGGGCCCTACGTGGCCCCCCTCCACTTATTCCAGCATCCACACACTTCGTCTTCCTCCAGAAAAAATCACCACCTAGCTCAAACCCGTGTTCTAGCTCATCTTGCTGCGTTTTTCGATCTCCTTGCTCAAAGCTCCATTCACAAAACTGCTTTGGGGGATTGTTCTTCGGTATGTGACTCCTCCAATGGTCCAATTAGTTTTTGTTCTAGTGCTTTATTTATTGCAAATTTTTGCTGCTTAGGTGACCCTGTTCTTGAGCTTGCATGTAAAAGTTATATGGTCCCAATTAGTTCTAATGCATGATATAGTCTCTAGGCACTTGTTAAGTTTCTATCAATCTTGTTAAGTTTGGTTCACTTTTATTTTGAGTCACTAAATATTTCAGAAATTTTTCAGAGGGAGAGATATGTTTAGGAAAATATACCAAGGTGGTTCTTCAAGGAAGGAAGGACCCAGGGCTGCAATACGTGAGCCGGACCATGAACCACCAAGAGAAGCTCAAGTGCGGCCTTGTAAATGGTCGTCAGAAAATTTCATGGTACGAGCAGGAATTAAGGATGAATTTGACGTGTATGTGCGTAATGCTGAACTCGAGGGCTTCGTGTCAGATAAGTGCCCCCAACATTATTACCTAACTGATTCCTTTGTGAGAAGGTTTAAATTTACATCATCACGCAATTCTCACATGGTCCTGTTTGATCTTTATGATAAATCTTATACCATGGATTTAGAGGATTTTAATACTGCTTGTAAACTCCCGCAGTGGGGTAGTGCTAGTGAACCTCGCAAATCTGAATATAAAGACTTTCTTGCTAGTATAACTATGGGGGAATCTAGGGAAATCACGCAAGCTACCATAGGGAGTATTCATTTTCCTGCCATACATTATTTTGCTCTCTTTATAGGTAGATGTATTAACGACAAGGACGAGGCATGTCACATGTGCGTTCCCGATCTTAGTGTTCTCAAGAGTGCTGTATTAGGAGATAAACAATATAACTTGGGAGCTATTGTTGCACGAAGGTTGCATCATAACAGTATTAGCGGAGATTTGTTTGGTGGAATTTATGCAACCCGTTTAGCTAATTTTCTTGAGGTACCCATTCGTGAAAATGATATGGAATTGCCTCCTGCGTATCTAGATTACAATGCTATGGTTCGCCATCAGTTTATTGAGAGGAATGAACAGCCTCTCCAGTACCGACTAATCTTTGACAGACGTCGCGCTGTCCATATTGCTCTCCCTGCTCCTACTTTCTTTGACTTTCAGGCAAAGGGGAGATATGTCATAACCAAAGAGGAGGCAAATGAGTATGAGAGGAGGGCGGGAGCATCTCGCCTCCAAGCTGCAGCTCATTGGGCAGTAGCGGCTGCATCTCAGTACGACCCCAGTTACAACTTTGGATATCCGCCAGGCCAGCCATGGGCATAGACCAACTTAGGCCAAAAGCCTAAGCTTGGGGGAGTACGTATTTCTCACCGAAATTACATTGATGTTCACACACTCATCCTAGTTATCGGTGCTCATACTTTTTCATTGTACTATCCATGCTAGTTTATTTTCTTTTCTAAGCTTTCTTCTTGTGTGTTTGAAAAACCTTAAGAAAAATCAAAAAAAATTAGTTGTAGCTTTTAGCTAGTTTACTTTCCATGCTTGTAGTAGTAATTAAAAGAAAACCCAAAAAGATTTCTTGTTCTTCTTGTGCTTGTTGGGAGTTTTCCCGTGTAAATAGTTTTATTTCTTTTCTTTTCTTTGGGGGTCGAGAGGAGAAGACCATGATGAAAATGTTGAGTGGCTCTCATATGCATTATTGTTGATTTAACCAAGAGCCCATATTACCTTGTCTTCTCCCTTGTATTAAATGCTTGCAGATTCCAGCTTAGTCCAATGCACGTGTACTATTATTATATACACCGTTCGGTTGTGCAACTGAAAGGCAATAATGACGACATATGATGGACTGATTGAGATGAGAGAAGCTGGTATGAACTCGACCTATCTTGTTTTTGTAAATATGATTAGTTCACCGTTCCTGATTCAGCCTATTATGAATGAACATGTTTACAATGACAATTAGAGATTATAGTTGCTCATGCCATGCTTAATTAGCTAGGAGTTTATAATAGTTTACCTTGTGTGCCAACAGGCTATTAAAATGGTTGTGATGTGGTAAGATAGGGTGGTATCCTCCTTTGAACGATTCGAGTGGCTTGACTTGGCACATGTTTACGCATGTAGTTGAAACAAAATCAACATAGCCTCCACGATATTTATGTTCATGGTGAATTATATCCTACTCATGCTTGCACTCAGTGTTGATTAATTTTAATGCATGTTCATGACTGTTGTCGCTCTCTAGTTGGTCGCTTCCCAGTCTCTTTCTAGCCTTCACTTGTACTAAGCGGGAATACTGCTTGTGCATCCACTTCCATAAACCCCAAAGTTATTCCATATGAGTCCACCATACCTTCCTATATGCGGTATCTACCTGCCGTTCCAAGTAAATTTGTATGTGCCAAACCCTAAACTTTGAAATAAAATTCTGTTTTGTATGCTCGAATAGCTCATGTATCAACTAGGGTTGTCTATATCTTCCATGCTAGGTGGGTTATTCTCACGATGAGTGGACTTCGCTCATCGTTCACGAGAACATGGCCGGTAACCGGGATGCCTAGTCCCATGCTCAAACCAAATCAAAATAATTGCAAACAAAACTCCCCCAGGACTGTTGTTAGTTGGACGGTACCCGTTGTTTCGGACCAGCCGGGGAGTGTGCTTGTTGGTGGTGGGGGAGTATAAACTTTACCATTCTGTTTGGGAACCGCCTATAATGTGTGTAGCATGGAATATATCGAGATCTCTTGGTTGTTATGTTGACAATGAAAGTATACCTACCAAAATATTATTTATCTCTGTTTCAAAACCAAGCTCTGGCACCTCAATCCCTACTCCCCTCTGCGAAGGGCCTATCTATTTACTTTTATGTTGAGTCATCACCCTCTTATTAAAAAGCACCAGTTAGAGAGCACCGCTGTCATTTGCATCCATTACTATTAATTTATATTGAGTATGACTATGATTGGATCTCTTCTTCCATGAATTACAATGTTTAGTCTGTCCTTGATCTTCAGAGGTGCTCTGCATTTATGTTTTGCGGTCTCAGAAAGGGCTAGCGAGATACCATCTTGTTATATCATATTATGATTGTTTTGAGAAAGTGTTGTCATCCGAGATTTATTATTATTGATCGCTAGTTGATTATGCCATTGATATGAGTAAACGTGAGACCAAAATGTTATTGTGAATGTGGTTAGTTCATAATCTTTGCTGAAAACTTGAATGCTGGCTTTACATATTTACAACAACAAGAGCAAACAGAGTTTGTAAAAGTTTTTCTTTATCACTTTCAGTTTGTCAACTGAATTGCTTGAGGACAAGCAAAGGTTTAAGCTTGGGGGAGTTGATACGTCTCCAACGTATCTACTTTTCCAAACACTTTTGCCCTTATTTTGGACTCTAACTTGCAAGATTTGAATGAAACTAACCCGGACTGACGCTGTTTTCAGCAGAATTGCCATGGTGTTATTTTTGTGCAGAAATAAAAGTTCTCAGAATGACCTCAAACTTCACGGAGAATATTTTTGGAATTTATAAAAAATACTAGCGAAAGAATCAAGACCAGGGGGCCCACACCATGTCCATGATGGTGGGGGGCGCGCCTGCCCCCCTGGGTGCGCCCCCTGCCTCGTGGGCCCCCTGAGGCTCCACCGACCTCAACTCCAACTCCATATATTCACGTTCGGGGAGAAAAAAATCAGAGAGAAGGATTCATCACGTTTTACGATACGGAGCCGCCACCAAGCCCTAATCTCTCTCGGGAAGGCTGATCTGGAGTCCGTTCGGGGCTCCGGAGAGGGGAATATGTCGCCATCGTCATCATCAACCATCCTCCATCACCAATTTCATGATGCTCACCGCCGTGCGTGAGTAATCCCATCATAGGCTTGCTGGACAGTGATGGGTTGGATGAGATTTACCATGTAATCGAGTTAGTTTTGTTAGGGTTTGATCCCTAGTATCCATTATGTTCTAAGATTGATGTTGCTATGACTTTGCTATGCTTAATGCTTGTCACTACGGCCCGAGTGACATGATTTCAGATCTGAACCTATTATGTTTTCATGAATATATGTGAGTTCTTGATCCTATCTTGCAAGTCATTAGTCACCTACTATGTGTTATGATCCGGCAACCCCGAAGTGACAATAATCGGGACCACTCCCGGTGATGACCGTAGTTTGAGGAGTTCATGTATTCAGTAAGTGTTAATGCTTTGGTCCGGTACTCTACTAAAAGGAGGCCTTAATATCCCTTAGTTTTCAATAGGACCCCGCTGCCACGAGAGTGTAGGACAAAAGATGCCATGCAAGTTCTTTTCCATCAGCACGTATGACTATATTCGGAATACATGCCTACATTACATTTATTTCTAGTTCTGTGTCATGCTAGTTCTGTGTCACCCTATGTTATAACTATTGCATGAGGAATCGCATCCGACATAATTATCCATCACTGATCCAATGCCTACGAGTTTTTCACATATTGATCTTTGCTTAGTTACTTTTCTGTTGCCACTGTTACGATTACTACAAAGTTGCTACTGTTACTTTTGCCACTGTTACCGTTACTTCCATACTACTTTGCTACTAAATACTTTGCTGCAGATATTAAGTTATCCAGGTGTGGTTGAATTGACAACTCAACTGCTAATACTTGAGAATATTCTTTGGCTCCCCTTGTGTCGAATCAATAAATTTGGGTTGAATACTCTACCCTCGAAAACTGTTGCGATCCCTTATACTTGTGGGTTATCAACCGCCAAATTGTACTGCAATTTCTATCAAAGTTGTAGCGACGAACTTTGTACGAGCTGCCAGCCCCAAACAAACATTACAGAAACGTGACCACATATGGGAAAAGCCGGGCAGAGGGAGAGTTATGATTAATGTGGATGCATCGTTTTGCATGGAAAATATGAATGGAGCTACAGGTGTTGTAGCTAGAGACGACCATGGTGAGTTCATAGGTGCAGCATCATGGTTTATACCGCAGGTTCAGAGTGTGGAATCAGCAGAAATTGCTGCGATCAGGAATGGGTTGTACCTGGCTGCCAAACTTGGATGTAGTTCAGTGATCATTGAGTCCGATAGTCTGAATGCCATTGAAGCTATCAACCAAGGAGAGTACTTGGGCCCGGATGCAGCAACTGTCGCAGAATGTAAGGCACTTGAGGTTGAACTATCAAAACTTGATGTGGTTCACGGCTTCCGTGAAGCCAATGGTGTTGTTGATATGCTTGCGAAAAACTCCCTTTGTAATAGCTCATCTGGGTACTGGGATGGTCCCATACCGGGCTTTATTTCTCATCTCGTTGTACATGATCTTACCATTATATGAGGAATAAAGTTATTTACCCGTCGAAAAAAAAGATCACCACCACCTTCTCAGGTTGTGACAAGTGGCGCGCTGTATGTGCGCCACTTGTCGCAACCTATGAGTTTTCCCTTTTTTCGTACATTTGTTTATTCAAAATGTTTTATCTCTTAAACCGTGCATCCAAATCTCGAACCATTTTCACCGTTGGATTCCTCACGTCGAGTTCTTCAAAACTAGATCCTATTTTGATAGGTTTTAACGAACTTTTTTTCACAAAAAAACTGGACGAAAAAATCGAATCAGGAGCACGGTTTTTCCCTTTCCGAAAGAGGCACGGTTGTGCCTCTCACGAAATCACAACCATGCCTCTCGCGGAAGCAAAACCGTGCCTCTTGCGGAAGGAAAAAAACAGAAAACATGTTTTTTCCCTTTCCGAAAGAGGCATGGCCGTGCCTCTCGCGGAAGGAAAAAAATAGAAAACACGTTTTTTCTTCCCCGTTTCTGAGAGACACCGACGTGCCTCTCGCGAAAGCAAAACCGTGCCTCTCGCGGAAACAAAACCGTGCCTCTCACAGAAGAAAAAAACAAAAAAACGTGTTTTTTTCGTTTCCGAAAGCAAAACCATGCCTCTCGTGGAAGCAAAACTATGCCTCTCGCCGAAGCAAATGCGTGCCTCTCGAAGAAAAAAAAATAAACCATGTTTTTTCACGAAAAAAAAACATTTTTTTTTAAAATTGGCCCAAAAGCTAAGAAAGACCGGTGGAAAACAAAAACGTAGAAAAAACCTAGAAAAAATCGTTTAAAAAATTGAAAACGCGTGCGGAAAAATAGAAAATCAAAATATGAAGGGAGCCCCAAAGCGTCACACGTGGCGGGACGGCTGAGGGCGCGCCAAGTGGCGCTGATCGTTGCAAGGCTCCCGAAGGAGCGCTTGTCAACTCGTTGCTCCCCAGGAGCGAACCCCTCGCGGAATGAAAACACCATTTGCCGGCCCACGCGCGGGGATACACCAGCCTGTTTTCTGTTTTTTTTTCTCATGTTTTTTGTTTTGTTTTGTTTTGTTTTTTTACTTTTGTTTATACTATACACCATAATTTTACGTTCCGTAAGTTTTGTCTTATTTCCGACGTAAAAAGATACCGTAAAAAAATATATGATCGTCGTAAAAAAAATTATGTTATGTAAAATTACAAACATAACATAGTGTAAAATATACATGAACTGCAATTTTTCTTGTCTTATGACCTATATTCTTATTTTCTTATGCCAAATTTTACGTAGTGGATCAATAAAAATGTAACTATTTGAATTCCAAACATAATTTAATTATGAAATGATCGTAAAATTACCTCGGATGAAGAATAACTTATTCTGCACCCTGGGTGATGAATATATATATACATACCCTGGGTGAGGAATAGTTATTCTTCACCCCCCAATATTTTACCATCAATGCACCGTAATTTTACGTTCCGTAAGTTTTGTCTTATTTCCGACATAAAAAGAGACCGTAATAAAATATATAATCGTCGTAAAAAATATTTCATGTTATCTGAAATTACAAACGTAAAAATACAGTGTAAAATACACATAAACTGTAAATTTTCTTGCCTTATGACCTATATTTTTATTTTTTATGCCAAATTTTACGTAGTGAATCAATAAGAATGTAACTATTTGAATTCCAAACGTAATTTAATTATGATATGATCGTAAGATTACCTCGGGTGAAGAATAATTTATTCTGTACC
>NC_057814.1:619284586-619286402 GCF_018294505.1 Triticum aestivum
CACATTTGATCATATGTTGAACAAGTATTTGAAAATTATTGAATAAATATTAAAAAAATATAAATGTTGATCAAGTATTTGAAAATAATTGAATAAATATTAAAAAATGTTGAACGAGTATTTGAAAAGGTATTTGAAAAATGTTGCATAAGTATTAAAATTTTGAGCAATTATTTGAAAAATGTTGAATGTGTTTACAAAAAATGTTGATCACTTATTTTAAAAATGTTTTTCACATATATGAAAATGTAGACTGAAAACGAAAACAAACCTAAGAAAAAAGAAAAGGAAAACAGAAAATGGAGAAGAAAAAAAAGCAAACAAAAAATGGAGAAGAAAAGATAAAACCGAACAAGTATTCGAAAAAATGTTGAACAACTTTTTTTCAGAATGTTTTCGTTCAATTTTTTCACAACTTTTCAGAAAATGTTCATAATTTCAAAAAATGTGTCTGTTTTCAAAAAATGTTCCCAATTTTTTCCTTGTTTACAAAATGTTTCCGTTTCAAGAATTGCACACAAATTTAAAAAAGTTCATGTCTTCACACTTTTGTTCGGGTTTTTGAAAATTCTGTGGAATGACTTTGTTTAAAAATTTCAGAACTTTTCAAGAAAAATATTCCCCATTTGTAAAAATTGTTCAAAATTTTAGAAAATGTTCATGTTACCGTTTTTTCAGGGGTTTCAAAAAATCTTCCCATTTCCATAATTGTTTGCAAATAAAAAAGTAGATTCAAAAATGTTGAGTTTTTTCAATTTTTGTTTCGAAATTTTAAGGTGTTCTTGTTTCAAAAAATTGTTCACTTTACTCAAGATAACTTTTTTTGTTCATGCTTTTTAAAACATTCTGGATTTCAAAATTTACACATTTTTTTCTTAGTACTACAAAATTTGTTCAGAAAATTTGAAAACTTGCTCAGAATTTTAGAAAATTCACGTCACAGAGTTTGCTCCTGTTTTTCGAAATTGTGGACATTTATTTTCGATTTTTTGTTAATTTCTATTTTAAGTGTTTTTCGAGAACTATTTTGAAATTTTCAATTGTGTTCACATTAATTCATTTGTGTTTTCAAAATTTTATACACTATCGAACACATAAGAAAATAGCATGCTATAGGGGGATATCTCGCAACTTTAAATTCTGAAATAAATTCGCAATATGCTTTTCTTCATGAGTAGCCGTCCTCAGAGCGTCGCTTTTTTGCGATTTTGTTGATATATATATATATATACACAACTCGCGCGGTGCCTTTCAGTGGGCCGGCATAGACGCACGCCTCCTGTGCGCTGTGCATGCTATTTGCCGCAAAATGCGGCGAATAGGAACTCCCGATCAAGCGTACCACCTCCCATGGTGCCTGGGATAGCGACCTAGCTCTCTGGATAGAACCCTACGCGGACGGAGAAATTAGACGGGCTGGCTAGCCCACATCGGACAAAGATTCATAGGTGGCTCTCGAAAATTTTATCGGAGCAGCGACCCACCATGATACCGCTCGTTTCGTAGCGAAGGAAGTGAGGCGGCGTGGGGTTGACAGGAAACTGAACGACCAAAACGGCTGAAACTAAAGATCCAACGGTCGTAAATGCTAATGGCCTAAGATGGCTGAAAAAGCGGATAGTTTTCTCATAAAGTGTAACTGGCGACCGTCAGCCTTTTGTAGCGACCCCTCATCTACCTTCGTTTTCGTTTGCACGAATCCTGGCGCAGTTTCTTTGCCATGTTGGATTCACAAACCCGTTCGCTATAAGTAAAACGCCAGCGAACCATATTTCGAAACGCTAGAGCGAGCCCACTGGATTGCAACACGCACCCT
>NC_057814.1:619286566-619297333 GCF_018294505.1 Triticum aestivum
CCCCTTTTTCACCTAGGTGGCATTTTTTATGTTACATGGCATTTTTTTTTAATTTATTATAAGAGATGGCATTTTTATTTATTTATTATTAAGAGATTGCATAGATGGATTTTGAATTTTAGTAGATGCCATTTTTTATTATTATTAAGATATGTCATTTTCATATTTAAGAGATGACTTTTTAACCCTCAACTTTAATACATAACATATTTATTATTAAGAGATAGCATTTTTTATTATTAAGAGATGTCATTTTTATTTTTATTTACAAGAGATGGCATTTTGTTTTCTCTAAGAGACGGCATTTTTAATTTTAGGAGATGGCATTTTTACATGAAGAGATGGCATTTTTTTATTTTTAAGAGATGTCATTTTCCTTGCTTTTGGATCCCTCGAATTATGCAAACAACGTTTTGATGCAGTAACAAAGTTCGGGTGTTCGGCTAAAAAAAGCAAGTGAGATATAGCACGAATTCTAAGGCGCGCGAATCTGACGCATGCAGCACACGTGACTGAGCTCTACTTATTTATCAGCAGAGTGAGAATACAACAAACGCGTTATTTTACTTTATTTATCCTCTCCTCTCCTCTGATTATAGAAAAGAAGAAGAGTAGAAGAGCCTGTTGGCGCCTCCGTCCTCGTGTGATTTGCGAAAAATATCAGCAATCCGATTATTCTGTGGTACCTCGGCGTACTCCCGCCACCCGCCCTTGGCTTGGAATGCGATGCGCTGCCTGGTCTTTTACTTTAGAGAGGAAAAGAAAAGAAAAGAAAAGAAAACGACCGCACCACCAGCCTCTCAGCAGTAGTAGTAGGACCGGTGGCCCGCTCCGCTCGCCACCGTCCGTCGTGAGGAGCTGCACAGCCACACCATTCTCCTGTCCCGGGACGGCGACGGCGACGGCCTGAGCCTGACGGATGGTTCCGCTTGTCCCATCCATCCGACGACGGGCCCGCTCGCGTGCGGCTTCGTCGGCTAGCCCAGCGTCGTCAGCTCGCCTTTTGGGGAGGGCGGAGCGGCGTCGGGGCCTCGCGTGCACCCATGGAACCTCTCTTCCGTCTCCCCGCGAGAGCATCTACGGCCGGAGTGACTGTGCGCTCGTGGACGCGTCCGCGAACAGCGCGGGACGGGGGCCTGCAGGACAGCCACACAGTTTTTTTTTTTGAAAGGCACACACTTTAAATTTAAACCATCAAACGCATACAATTTCATGCGCGTCCATTGTATGTAACGTAAACGTCACACGTAAATAAACATTTGTCCGTACCAAAAAATAATACATCAATTTTGTTTTAGGTGCCAAATTAAAACATTAGCTCTTTGGTTTTTCATGTGGGTCCACATATGCTCCAAGGTCATTCAGTAGGTGCGCGTGCACTGGCGATCGCCAAGATTTTCATGTATCTGAAGAAAATTCATAAGCTGATTTGCATGTTGATCTTTCGGGATATAGACTACAACATGTCTTAAGCTGCCGCAAAGTCTCTGATTCCCGCGTCATTGCAGCCTACGAACAGTTCCCCAGCGTGCTTGAAGCACTTCAAATGTTGCTTCCAGCATTGTTGCAAAGTGGCTTTGTTTGTTGCCTCGGGGACCAGATATGGTCTTCACGAACGCCGTCCACTGAGGATAGATACCATTAGCAAGGTAGTACCCCATGTTGTAGTCGCGGTCGCTGACGGTGTAGTTGCACGGCGGTGGTTCCCCATTGCAAAGTATACTGAACACGGGAGATCGCTGAAGCACATTGGTATGTTATGAGAACCAGGCATTCCAAAGAAAACATGTCAAATCCATAAGTTATGTGACGCGACTCCTTCCAGTATGATGGTGACCGGGCCGGACACGCATGCAAAGCGTCGTTTGGGCTAGGCCCATTAAAATGCACAGACACGCGTAGCAGAAGATAACTACTGTGATCTTTAGTGTGCCCTTGGTACATTTCGCGCAAACCTTTGGGATAGTTTTTCTATTGTCAATGCATGCAATCAATTGAATCGAGCATACCTGTAAAACCTCTTGCCTCTCCAATAGCCAGCAATATTTTTTTTGTATCTTGCCCATTTGGTTCTCTCAGATACTCTTCTCCAGACACCTGCACCATGGCGCGGGCAAACCTCACAGTGGTCTTTAGGCATGTGCTCTCCCTCATCCGGATCATCTCACAGACGGCATCGGTGGTAGTACCAAAGCATCTTCAAAGCTGCCGTGCATTTCTGTTTAGCGAAGAATGATAGTTGTATGCAACACTCCTTGGTAAGCTTGAAGTAGTCATTGTGTGTCTTCACCCCCTTCACAAGAGCAATTGTTTGCGCATACGAAAACGACGACGAAACCGAAACCATGGTTCATCACGCCCACCCCGCCCATGTGCGGACCCCACCATCGCTCGCCGGAAAAAAGCTCAGCGCCGGGTGGAATTGCTCGCTGGAGATATAAAGGGAGGCGGCGGAGGAGATGTATTGCGACAGAGGAAATGCGAGATGCGAAACACCGACAGTCCGGTAGATACAGTGGCGGAAGGGCGGTTTTACGAGCCGCTTGTATAATTTTTATGGACCGGGCTAGATCGAACCTGTTTGGGCAGCAAAAAAACGCAAAAACGCTATGTTGGCCGGAATTATGCGGGCCGGCGAGGGCGCATCTGCTAGAGTTGCTCTAACAACCGTACAAACAGCGTGTTGGCTCCTCCGTTCTCATGTGACTCATTTGCAAAATAATGTAGGAGTAAGTACTATCAACAACCCAGTTATATTCTGTAGTACTACCTGGTTGTATTCTCTCTGTGTGTGCAGTGGGGCGGGTGGACCTCATCACTCCCCTTGGCTTTGGAACGCGACGCGCTGGCCGGTCTCTAGCGAGGAAAAGAAAAGAAAGAAAACGACCACACGAGCCGGAGTACAGTAGTAAATACCACTGTACTGTACCGGAGCGTTGCGGGGAACTGCTGGGCGCGGCCACGGGCGCAACAGCTGCGCGCCTGTGCAACCACACCATTGTCCTGTCCGGATGGCTCCCACCCGGCGATCGCGACGCGCGCGTGCGGGGTTCCGTCGGCTACTCCATCGTCGTCTCTCAGCTTGCCTTCTGGGGAGGGCAGAGCGGCGGCGGCGTCGCGGCCTCGCGTGCACCCATCCCATGGAATCTCCCTTCCGTCTCCTCGTGGCAGTATAACACGCAAGAAACAATCAGTAGTAGTAGTAGCAACCAGTAGCGCCTCGGCCCCGTTTCTCTCCCTGGATTACTACGTTTACGTTATCTAATTCAACTCCGAGCAGGGAAAAGGGAGAAAAATAAGACGGGGATACTGTGGAGCGAGTGGACCATATATATCTGTGCTCGGTCGCTGGCTACCGTCCGTCTGGATGGTGGTGGTGGTGGTGGCTGCGGCCAGGAACCAGGCAGGCAGCCGCGCACCTGTACAGTACAGCCACGCCCGAGCGCTGGCGTGTCCCGGGACGTGGACGGCCCCAATCATTCTGCCCCGACGACGCCGACGGCCACGCCGGGTTGGTTCGCTGTCCACCAGAGTCGTCCAAATCGTACCCAACGAAATGCAAATCGGCAACACCGTAGCCTCCAGAATCGATTTGAAACGGCCCGCCTAACTTTTTGGAGCCTCCCAAGACGGCGATCCTTTTTGGACAGGATTTTTTCTTTTTGTATGTACGGGCATGGTCGAGGCGTGATGGATCTTCAACGTATCTATAATTTGTTATAATAGATGCTGAAGAGATAGATCAAATAACAATAAAAAAAAAATCTATTGCGCAGATCACCCAATAGATGCTGAAGAGAGAGAGAGAGGGAGAGAGATCGAGAGATTACCAATTGCCACGCTTCCCTTGGAAGAAGGGTCGAATTATAGTGTCGCTGGAATCCTCTCCTCCTCGCCACCGATCTCCCTCGAACACACAATCATCGGACTGATCAAATAGGTTTGCCGGAGCAGCGGAAGCGCGCTGCCTCGAATGGTATCCACGCGTGCAGAAGGAACACAGTGTGGCGGACTGCCAGATCTGGTCGCATAGCCGGGTGGTAAGTAGATGTGGCAAGTGGCAACACATGCAAAACCCTAACTGCAAAACGTCGAAGTGATCAACCAAAACATCTGTCGCACCTCTACTATATATAAGCATCCATCGCGGGGCCATCACTTGGGCCCCGCATGGATCGTAAAAGCCCAAAGTATGTTCGGCCCTGATCCAAGTCCATCCCGGATCAACACCCGATCGGTGAAGTCGGATGCCACATCCATGATTTTTCGCAAGTCTAAATTGTTTAAAAATGGATATTTTTTTCATTTCAAAAATACTAGTGATTGAATGCTTTAGTTAAGTTTGACTAGGATTTGTTTGTTTTCTTTGAAAGTTTGTCCCAAATAAAACTTTGGGAATTAAAAAGAACCCAAATAGGGGAAGTTAAGGAAACAAATACATTTCCCAAAATGAGTTAACAAAGAAAATATTTAAAGTACGTAGGAAACAAATATCATAAAATTCAAATAATAAAAGAAACCCAAAATTGTCAAATAGAAATATTTAATACAAGGTTATGACTTTATTGGTAGAAAATAAATTCTCAAAAGTCCCTAAATGAATGTTAAACTTCTGGTAAAATTCCTAAAGGAATTTGGAACAAGTTGATTCTGAAAACAAATTGAAATTCAAAACAGATTCGTAACTAGAAAGGAAAAACAGAAAAGGAATAAAAAGAAAAAGGGAAAGTCTAAGCCTACGCAGCCCAGCCCAGTAGGGAGCCTAGCGCAGCAGAAGCAGCAAACGCGGCCCAACCCGCTAATCAGTGAACATGCCCGGTTAAGTCGCAACCGTGCAATCGACATTGCATTGCAAGCCCTACCACCAACTCTCGCCGCATCTCGCGCGCCCACGTTCTCGCCACGAACCTGAGCCCCACCCGCAAAGTCATTTTGCGCGGGTTAGGTCACGTACCGGTAGATCTGAGGCCGTCCACTTTTCCAGAGATTCGTGAAACGGTACGGCGCATCTAGATGTATAACACTAGTATATTTCTTGTATCTTTATTTTTAGTCAAATCAATGGCAGCATAATGGACCCCAAAATACACCTTTTTGTCAGGGACGATATGCATGCAAGACTCTCCTATCACTTTTCCGCTTCGGAGCCCCACCTCCCATGCTCCTCCTGATCCCGTGGATGTATGCCTCTGCGACCTTACGTGCCAGGCCGTGACTATAGACACCCAGCCGTTTCGCGTCTGACACCTAGCTGTCAACTAAAATCGGCGAGCACAAACCTCTTTCTCGACCAAATGCTGCCACCTTCACATTCCACGGATCACAACCACCTCCAAGACACCGTCAGCGTGAGCAACTTGTCCCGAAGCTCGAGACCAACGACGACCAACCCGCGCCGCCGCCTCTCCTCTCTCTCCAACTTGTCTCACTTAAACAAAACGGTATCGTCCAACCAAAAGTAGTCATGTGTCCCCTATTTTTACATTAAATTGGTTTAAATCAGTTGAATCACTGGCACATTTATAGAAAACCCCCTGCAACTTCAAACATTTATAGTTTCACCTATAAACCCTAATGCAGTGAATTTTTTGTAAATTGATCCTCAAAGAGCAATCGATCGACCAGAACAATAAAGTTTGACTTTTGAATAATTTAAAATTCAAATTCAAATGGAATCATTTCACTTTAATTGGTGCGAGGATGTTGAACGGGGTTGTTGACGATCTTGATTGCACTTTCATTATCACATACAAGATGCAAAGCTCCCGCATTTCCTGAATTCACGTTCCTGAAGGCCTAAACGTACTCGTTCCTGAGGCACAATGCGGGACCGCCACCAGTGTCAATGACCGTCACGAAAAAACGAGTTTGGGGTAGTAGCGGGGCGACGGGTGCAGAGGCGGCGCGAGCTTGACCGAGAGCATTGGAGAGGGAGGAAGAGAGAGGCGGCGCGGGGCGGCGGGTGCAAAGGCGGCGTGATCTTAGCCGAGGACATTGGAGAGGGAGGAAGAGAACGGGCGGCGCGATGCTGTGGGTGCAGATGGCCGCCATACAGTGGATTTGTTCGACGCAAATAGGAGGGGAGGCGCGCTGGGAGGAGGCACGCCCGACGTCGCGGAGGCATGCAGGTTGTGGCGGCGCCCGGCGGCATCGACTTCTCGCGAGGCGGTCGAGCAGCGATGAGCACGACACGTACATGTGGCTGCAGGCTGTAGCCAGAGGAGGTAGAAGGGCCGGGCGAGAGAGGGTGACAGGTGGACCCTCTTTAGTCTAATACTTCAGTCAAACGCCGTTGATATTTGGTTGCCACGTCTTATCGTGTGATCTAGCAGTCAGGTCAAGCGTGAAATGACTCTGATCAGCAAATCAGCGTTCTCTGAAAATTGTCAGCACAATGATGGTGTTTTTTCGTAGAAGAAAAAAAATAGAAGCTGACGAATTTTTGGACTACGGTCTCGAATTGTGGTGGCTTTTTTTTGCTAGTTACTCTCGAGAAGAAGGGTAGAAGAAAGAAGTAGGGCGCTAGGAAGGAAACAAGGGTGAATTAGACCATGTTTCCTCTTCTTAGGGCATCTCCAACAGCGACTCACAAATTTTCTTCTGCATCAGTTGACGGATAGAGGGACAAGTCCGCGGACACGGATACGGGAGACCATCATCCAACTTTACTCCCATACATTTCAAATAACTTTTCGACTAACCAGATGAAATTTATGCAAACACAGTGGATTTTCATATAAACCGGACGAGATTCACGCAAACACGCCGGATTTCATATAAACATGACGAAATTCATTACATTTTGGACATACTTCAACTAAAAGGCGGAGCTCGTCCGACTCTGGAGGTATAATTTTGGACATACTTCGGTTCTAAACCTAAACTAAATGATCGTCTGCGCCCGATCCCCATGCCCGGCCATGAGCCCTAACAACTGAAGCTTCGCCTTGTCCATTTCTGTCTTCGACGCTCTCCAAGTCCGCCTCCGTAATCTCCACCTCCAGAGCCCGGGGAACTGAAACCGTCCGCCTCCACGTCGCCGCCAAGCGACTAATCAGTCTATGGTGCTCATCCCGAGCTTGTCTTCGGCAGAAGGGGAGGAGCGGTGGCCTTCTTGAGAGCCGACGGCGGGGACCTACCGTGTATTACTCTTCCTCGCGGGGCCGACGCCCGCGGATGTGCCCGATTCGTGGTCGTGGCGGCGGCGGGGCGCGACCTTGTCGGTGTCCTTGTCGTCCTCGGTCTTTCCCCACACCTCGCCCGCCTCGTCAAACTCCTTGTAGGCGGCCTCTAGTTCCGCCTAACGCTAGCGGTACCGCCAGCGGGCGAGGCGGATGTTACGGGTGAAACGGTAGGACTCGAGCACCGCCGCCTGCTCCGTCATGTCCGCGTCCAACGCGATCTCTTGTCGGCGTTGAGATGCTCCTCCCTTTAGGTTCTCCTAGAGGAGCTGGTGGTTGTAGGCGGCGGCGGCCTGCGCCTCCCAGAACTGCTCCTCCCACATCATGTCCATGTAATGCGCACGGGTCTCACTGATTGTCATGCCGCAACGTACCGGCGAGGGTGGCGCGGACGATGAGGGTGGCGTCGACTCGTCATCGGTCGTGTCCTCCATTTGGACGTTGTCGTCCTCTGGCTGCTTGTCGGCCTGCCAGCTGGCACCAATGACAGCCATCTCCTTCTTCTGCTTGTAGGAGATATGCCCTAGAGGTAATAATAAATGATATTATTTATCTCCGAGTTCATAATTATGTTTATGTTCCATGCTATAACTGCAATGATTCTCGAGTCTGCAATATCCACGAGGCTCGGAGGAAGACTCAAATGCACGTGTGGAATAATAAACGGTAAGAAGTATTCCTAGTCTGGCCTCTAAGACTAGCTCAAGTGTTGCATGATGATTCTGTTTTCCTGGTCATGGGCATGTCTATGCCAGCAACTTTGAGGGCACAATGTTAAGAGAACATTTGTGTTGAATCGACCCGGATTGATGTTATGCTATGAGATTCATTCTTCACAAGTTTATTGGTTCATAACACAGAGATGGTTAACGTTTGCATGATTCCTTAGACCATGAGAGTATCGAGTTTCTTCATGCTTGCTTCATGAACTTTGGGGTTTGTTAAACGTCATCCGTAAATGGGTGGCTATTACGGCGGCTTACGAGTTCATGGAAAAGTGTGTCAAGTAACTTGATAGCTCAAGATTGGGATTTGCTCCTCCGACGATGGAGAGATATCTCTGGGCCCTCTCGGTGTTACGGTATCCATCATCGTCTGGCCAGACACTTTGTGATTTGATCACGGGGATGCCGGAACACGATAACGAGAAAAGAGAACAATACCGGTAACGAGGTAACTAGCATAGTGGACAAGTTGTTGATCCACGGGAATGCCAACATGTCTCACCTCGGGTATTTGTAACATATCGCGAAGCAACAGGAATAGCACGCGGCAACTGGAGGTTCACTCGAATATTTATTCGTGTGGGTATAGGGGTCAATATGGGTGTCCACGGCTCCGATGTTGATCATTGATCGGAAGGGGTTCCGGGTCATGTCTATACTTCACCGAACCTATAGGGTCACACGCTTAAGGGTCATCTATCTGCTGAATACTAGACAGGGAGTCTGAGAGAAAATCACCGAAAAAGTTTCGGACACCGAAAAGTTTCGGACAGCGGAATCGTACCGCAGAGAGAGGTCATCGGATAAGTTTCGATGATACCGAAAAGTTGTTTCGGGATACACCATTAAGTCAAATTGGTTTCGGCACATGCCTGATAATTCTTGGAGGATGCCAGAATCATTCTGGAAGCTTTTTGGAATTTTCTGACATAAAAACCGGAAATGTTCCGGAGCTGCCGGAGCCACTTCAGATGCGTTTCGCAGATGAAAATCACTAAAACCGGAATTGTTTCGGAACGCGTTGAAAATCATTTTAGTGGGTACTGGAAATGTTCTTAGCCCACATAAATATTTTCAGTTCGATCAGACGCTGAAAAATGTCGTCGTGAATAGTGAAAATCAGCTTTATGGTTACTTTATGGAAAGCCACCTTTTGGGGCTTTGCTCCAACAGATCTTGGGGATGACATGGATGGATAGGAGCCATTTTTTGGGCCCCTCATGGGGGTGTGGCCGGCCACATGGGGTATCCCCCCTTGGGGACCCTCTTGTTCCTTGGTTTCACTCCTAGGTCCTTGTGGAAGGACTTCATTCATGTGCATTTTGGGTTTTTTGTGAAACTACCCTACCCCCTTGGGATTTCCTATAAATAGAGGTGGAGGGGCAGCCCTCCACACTCATCCCTTGCTCTCATACACATGCCATGCATTATCTGGCTTCTTCTCTCCCTCCCATGAAAAGAGTTTCGTAGAGCCGTAAGGCTGTCTGGGTTCCGGCAGGAACTAGTTCTGGACGGCGAAGCCCTGCCGGATAGATGACACCGTATGTGTGCAACTCTGTAGAGAGATCGTAGTTTTGGTCTTAGTTCGTGAGTGCCTCCCGAAGGGCTGTCCGTATGACTGTCCGAGTTTCGAAGGTCCTCCCGAAGGGCTGTCCGAGTGACCGTTCGAGTTTCGAAGGTCCTCCCGAAGGGCTGTCCGCGACACCGTCCGGGGGGCTGTTCGACCGCCTCCCGGAGGGCTGTCTGAGGAGCAGATGAGGGTATACATCCTCGCGGTTGGGAGCTTGTAAATCCTAGCTGCGGGGATCTGCACCGCCGATCGTCATCGACTCTACTTCCCGCTGCGCTACGAGTCGGTAACGAAAAAGATCAAACCATGTATGCAGTCTCCATAGTGGTCCTGGGCTGGTGCGTAGGTCGGAAATTTTTTGTTTTCTGTCGCGTTCCCCTTCACTGCTCTGGTGTCTGTCCGTCCTGGAGAGCTTTGGTGCACGAGGAAGTCATGGCGGGAGTGTTGCGGAGCGAAGAAAGGGATTGGAGGCGGATGACTGTGGTAATGGCCGCGGTTGTAGTTTATAAACCAATGATGGCGGCAGATGACAGACAGGTGGCGCCAGAGTAGCCGCCTCGGCAACCGCATGCTATTCACGTGGGCAGCAGGTGGACGGGCGGGTGGCGCCGGAGTAGCCGCCTCGGCAACCGCATGCCATTCATGTGGGCAGCAGGCGGACAGAAGGACGGTCATTGTGTTGTTTGAACGCGAAGCGGACACATGCACGCGAAGTGGCGGCGGCGGTCTCTTGGTCGGCGCACCGCTTCAATGCCGACGCTAGTGAGAGGTCGCGTCCGCTCTGGCCGGGTATGAATGCGTCACCGACGCTCTGGAGCGGTGCTGACCGTTTCGGACGGAAACGCGTGTGGGCGAGGGTGAGGGTTTGCGTGGGCCAGAGCGGTTAGATGAGGGCGTGGCAGCGATTCGGACGCCTACAAAGCCCCAATGTTTGTCCCCGATTTGTAGGAAAAAACATACCTGGATCATTCTGCAAACCCATGTGTTTAAAGAGGTGATTTTTTTTTCAAAAATGCCGATCATACCCTTTGATATGAAGAGCTATCCGCTGATCTCCGCACCGATGTGCTTAAATGGGTGTATCAAGTCAGAAACAGAAATGAACAACCATGATAATACTCCCTCAGGCCAACTCCACCGCGCGACCCCATCCTGTCCGCCCCCGTCCGTTTGGGGTAAAACGGACAAACCATACGACCCAGCGCGCGGGCGCAAACGGACTTTTGTCCGTTTTGTGTCCGCTTTCGACCTGGGGTGAAATGGACAACGTGCGGACGGGCGGGACGCGCGC
>NC_057814.1:619297689-619304891 GCF_018294505.1 Triticum aestivum
CCACGTCCCTCCCGCCGCCCCCTCCCTCCCCCCTCCATGGTCGACGCCCAGCCGAATTCCGGCGGCCTGGCCGTCGACCCGCCCGAAAAGGTGAGGAAGAAGGCGGCCAAGGCGCCCAAGGCACCGAGGAAGCCGCGGTCGGAGTGCACGCCGGAGGAGATCGCCAAGTTGGACACGGAATCGGTGAAGAGGAGGGGCCGGAGAGCGGTCGTCAAGGTCAATGCTGCCGCAACCAAGTTCACCGCCGAGCGAGATGTGATGGAGGCCGTGCGGCGCAAGGCCACGGTCGACGAGAAGGAGGACATCGTCAACAAAGCGCACGCCGTCCTCATGCTTGGCATGGGCCGTCCGGCCGGTTTCCCTGCAACGGCTGTCGGCCTGGCGAGCACAGGCTCGTCGGTCGCCCGGCCTCCGCAGTGCCAGTCGCCGACGTCGCGGACCACGTCCATGTCGCCCGGCTTTCCTCCGCCTAGGCACGAGGGCCAGACCCGTTTCTCGGGGTCCTCGCCGGACGTTGCGTGATCGCGCCGTCCACACCGCGCCCCTCGGCCGTCATCGACCTCAATGTCACGCCTGGGTCTAGCAGCGGCGGCCGGCCGTCCGTCGAGATGCAAAGAAAGCAAGCACGAGCACCGTTCACGGGCACCATGCCGTCGCCCCGCGTCTTGTTTGACAGAATGCCAACACCAACGCCACCGGTCGACGACCCCTTCTACAACCAGTACATGGAGGACGTGATCTTCGAGGGTGGGCAGGGCCGTGCCTACGACCCCGACGAGACCCAAAGTCAGGATGGCCGCACCCAGTACGTCCCCGATGAAGAGGCTGACGACCGTGCTGACTACGACCATGGTGACTCGTGGCATGAAGACAATGACATCTATTGCGAAGGTGATGGTGATGAAGAAGAAGGCAATGACGTTGATATTAGTGGCGAGCCATTGTTCATCGATGAGCTCACCCAAAGAGCGGAATCACAAAAGAGGAGGAAGAGCATTCGCACGGGTTCATATACACAAGATGAGGACAAGTTGATTTGCCAATGTTGGATGGAGATTAGCCAAGATCCGAGGACCGGCGCACAACAAAAGGGCCTTGTTTTTTGGACGAGAGTCCACAAAACATTCCATGAAAGGAAGATGTTTGAGCCCTACCAAATTACAAGCAACCGTGGCATCGGCTCGATTCAAAAGAGGTGGTTGTTCATCCAACAAGAGTGCAACAAGTATTGCTCCGCATTTGAGAGCGTTGAAGCACGGCCCGTGAGTGGTCTCGGCGTTGGGGACATGGTATGCTCTCCTCATCCTAGTCCTTTCCTTGCTACGGCCATGAGACTTCGGCCTTGTATATGTTTGCATGTTCAATTGTTGTTGATCATGTGGTGTAGGCATTTCAATCTTTGGAGGCATTCAAGGCCCGGCACAATGACAAGCCATTCACTCTTACGCATTGTTGGACGATCATCAACAATTGCCCTAAGTTCAAGGACCAATACCGTGAACTTCAAAGGAAGAGAGGCTTGAAGACGGCCAAGTTCGCCGGAGGTGGACACTACTAGGGAAAACCCTAGTAGTAGCGCGGGTTTTGAGGCTATTAGCAGCACGGGCAGCCGCGCTACCAATAAGGCGCTACAGCTAACTGTTAGTAGTAGCGAGGTCTGTACCCGCGCTACTACTATGGACTATATCAGCAGTGCGTTTCCGGAACGCGCTACTATTAATTAGCTGCAGCGATTTCCTGGCCCCGCGCTACTGCTATATCTTTCATCATTTCAACCCCGTTTCAGCTTCAATAAACTGCAATTTCCAGATACTAGGTACTACCAGATATCAATTTCATAAAGCATTATAGGTACTAGGTAGGACTCCCTCGGTTCCAAATTACTCGTCGTGGTTTTAGTTCAAATTTGAACTAAAACCACGACGAGTAATTTGGAACCGAGGGAGAACTAGATAACAATTTCATATATACTCAACATGCATCCTCAAGAAGTACAAGGTGATATCGGCGACGATCATCATATGTAGTTCTAGATGATATCGGCGACGATCATCATATATGTAGTTCTACATGATATCGCGATGATCATCATATGTAGTTCTACATGATATCGACGACGATCATCATATGTAGTTCTAGATAATATAGCCACACACACATATGTAGTTCTAGATGATATCAACGACGATCATCATCCTCAAGCCTGGGCGATGGGTGTTCCTGATAGTAATTAGAATGGCCTGTCCAACACGAAGATTCTTGCCAACGAGGAATCTCTTCCACCCAACCGAGTTTAAGTGTGTGCGACCGTCTGTGTCCATGTGGTAAGTACAGGTGGTGACGGAGCCCCTTGCGGTAAGGCGTAGTCCAGTTGAGCCTTCTTCATCAGGCTCGATACCACAACTCACAGATAGGTTCTTTGGCAATTTCTGAATAAGAAAAACATATCAATTAATAAATAGCCTCGCACATACTCTTACAAATATATTTCTATTAAGTCTAGATTTCTACACTATCAAAAGACACAGTACTACGCATTTGTACATGAATTCTACTAATAAGTATATATATATATGGATTATCTACACTATTAATAGTTCCTTGGATTCTACACTAATAAGCATGTGATCAGACTCTACACTAAAGCATATCATCGACTAGATTCCACAAAGCATATCATTGGACTCTACACTAAGCATATCATCGGATTCACTAAGCATATCATCGGATAATTTGCATTTGTAAGTATAACAATAAAGCATATATATATCATCAAATTACTACAGTCAGTACGTACAACATACCATTTCATGCCGATCGACCATGGTACTTGTCAGGCGGGTCACGAATGGCACCCCGACAAAGTCATCACGTGGCGGAATTATGTCCCATAGGTTGCACACCTCCTCCTCGCTCAGCCTCATTCTTTGAGCTACAATGGCTTCATGAAGTGGGTTCTCATCATCTTTATCGAGTGGGTCCTCATTATCTTCATCATCTTTGTCATCTTCGTCATCTTCATCATCTTCCACCAGGTTGAGATAAATGACAGCCAGCTTGGGTCTTTCTGCTCTGAAGGAGAAGCTGATCAACTCACCACCAGTAAGACGCATGCAGGCAAGGAAACGGGCCCATCTATCTCCTCCAATCTACGACATATTGCGTCCTTTCTCGACCTCCATAGTGTACGGCCCCCCAGGAGCCTCAAATGTCACAGTGTCTCCTGTCAGCTTGTTGAATTTCAGCCTCACATTGCATGGGACGATCTGTGTAAAAAAAGCAAAATGACACAATGCAGTAATGCCAACACTAAAAATAAAATAGTTGTTACATTTCATCTAATTTCTTACCGCCGCATGACGAAAACTCGGCTGGAAGTAGATGCCGAACAGCTTGCTAGTTGCAAGGCTGCTGGCGCACCTTGACTTGCATAGTCGACATAGTGGTGGTGGTGGCGCCATTTTCCTAAAGCAATATGAGCAAAGGATTAACGATTCACTTCACAGGAAAGAAAAACAGTAGCATGTGATATTTTTGGTTCTTCCGCGAGAAGCAATTTTTATGGACAATTATAATCCTAAGATCTAGTAACATATTAGATGACAAGGTACCACCTACCAAAGCATTTCGGTGGCACCTATTGCCGAAAAAACTTTTCACAAATATCTACCAAATAAGGGTACCACCTATGAAGACATTTCATCTAATTTGGCCCCTATTGCCTAAGATAATTGATTAAAAAAACAAGTGGCAAATTTCACTAAATTGGCACCTACATTTTGCCAAAAAATAACTTATTACAAAAAAACAAAAGCATCTACCTGTCCACGTACAGAAAAATAACAATAAAATGGTGCATACTAAATCAACTAAATCAACTACAATCCTAAATCCCATAGCATACTAAATCAACTAAATCAAAATTTTCTAAATCAACTAGCCTACTAAATCAACTAAATCAAAATGTTCTAAATCAACTAGCCTACTAAATCAACTAAATCAAAATGTTCTAAATCAACTAAATCAAAATGTTGCATATGAACTAGCCTACTAAATCAAAATGTAGCAGGGAGGAGGGAGAAGGAGGGGCGACTCGAGGAGGGAGAAGAGAGTAGGACGGAGGAGGAAGGCGGAGCGAGGAGGGGCCGGCCGGCGGCGACTGGAGGGAGGACGGAGGAGGAAGGCGGAGCGAGGAGGGGCCGGCCAGCGGCGAGTGGAGGGAGGACGGAGGAGGAGGCCGGTACCGAGTCCAGCGAGGAGGAGGAGGTGACGGCGGCGCAGATCGGAGGGGCGACGGGGGAGGACCGGCGCGGGGGTTGAGGGGGAGATCGAGTGAGTGTGAGTGTGATCTGGATCGGATAGAGGAGAGTGGGGGTAGATGGAATGGCTTAGCAGTAGCGCGCTATAGAAAAAAGCGCTACTGCTAAACTACCTATCAGTAGCGCGCTATGGCAAATAGCGCTACTGCTATGTGTCAGCATGTAAAAATAGACATTGATCATCAATGGTCTTTTTGTGTATAATCTGATTTGTCAATAGGAATCCTCACCGGTTGGGAACCGGTGAGGATTCCTATTGCGGCCACAGAACCTACACATAGAGTTCAATGAAGACCAAGTGCTTGTGAAAGTTGTAGAAATAACATATTTAAGGTGGTACAAACTCTCTTCATGGAGCGAGGTGGGACTAAATTTTTGTAGTAAACTTAGCAGTAGCGGTTATTGTGTAAATGCGCTACTGCTATGATCCGTAGCAGTAGCACTCTTTATGTTAACGCGCTGCTGACAGAACTAGCCTCCCGGCTGCGTCGTGGCAATTATAGTAGTAGCGCGTCTTAGAGCGAGCGCGCTACTGATACATTTGTTTCAGCAGCGAGTTTTGCGCGCACGCTACTGCTACTTAGCAGCAGCGCCTTATTTTAAAGCGCGTTGCTGGTAAGATTCTGTGTATAGGCTTTTCCCTAGTAGTGGGAGATGGCGAGGCGTTGAAGAGGCCGAGGGGCAAGACCAACTCCAAGGTTGACGACATACGTGATGCCTCATCCATGGCATTGCATGACACTTTGCATGGCATGATGTCTCAAAAGGATGTGAGGGACGAAAAGAAGCGACAAAGCAAGGACGAGCAAATGAAGCAATACCTAGACCTTCAAAGGAAGAAGCTTGAGATGGAGGAGGCAGCCAAGAGGAGGAAGATCGACATGGAGGAGGCGGCCCGGCAAAGGCAGCTCGACATCGAGGCCGACAATGTCAAGGCCAGTCAGAGGCAGCTCGACATCGAGGCCACCAATGCCGCCACCAAAGCGAAGGAGGTGGCCCTTGCGATCATGAGCGTGGACTTGTCCAAGATGAGCCGCTGGCTGTGTTGCCGGCCGCTGGCTGTGTTGCCGGTGAGGACAACTATTCATTTTGGAGGCTGGCTGTGTTGCCGACCGCTGGCTGATGCCGACGATGGACGTGTAGGCCGCTGGCTCTGTTGCCGGCCGCTGGCTGATGCCGGCGATGGATGTGTAGGCTGCTGGCTCTGTTGCCGGTGTGATGAACTGGCGCCGCTGGCCTGATGAACTAGGGCTTGGCATTTGAAACGTTGCTCTTTTTTTAAAAATAGATGCGGATAGGATGGGGCAAACGGATGCGGCCGCGCGCTGGGCGCACGGCCACCGCATCCCAGGACACGCCCGGACACAACCCCATTGCCCTACCCAAACGGACAGAATCCGGACAAAACGAACGTCCGTTTGGGATCGCACGGTGGAGTTGGCCTCAGGTCTTTTTTAGTCTACATACAAGTTTTGTTCAAAGTCAAAGCATCTCTACTTTGATCAAACTTATTAAAAAAAATCAACATTCACAATACCAAATCAATATTTTTAGATTCATTATGTAATGCAGTTTCATAGTATATATATTTTGTATTGTAGATTTTGATATTTTTAATATAAATTTGGTCAAACTTTACAAACTTTGACTTGACAGAAATCTAATACGCTAAATATAAAGGACCGGAGGGAGTACACAAACAGCGTGTTGGCGCCTCCGTCCTCCTATGGTTTGCAAACAAATATCAACAACCCAACTATTCTTAGAGCATATATATAGCACGACCTCTCAAACCCGCCTCATACGTCTAGGCGGGCCGTCCAGTCACTGACCAGTCACGATTTTTTGACCCAGATGGGCCTCTTAAACGGGCCTCAAACGCCCGGGCTGACCGGCACCCCCATATCCAGCGTAAATATGGGGCGGATATGGGGCGCCCGGGCGCATCCGATCACGCCCGCCACGTGGGACCCGACAGCCAGACCCCACGCCAAATTGCACCAAATCCACCAAAACCTTCCTCCTCCTTCCGCCGCCCTCCAACCTTTCCTGCGCCCGGACCCTCGCCGTCCTCCATCCTTACTCCCAATCCGCGCCACCAGTCCCGATCCACCGCCGGAGATGTCGTCCAGCCCGACCCACACCGCCGCGACGGATACGCAGTCCGCCTCATCTGTCGACGCGGTCAACTCGTCGGTTGCGACTTGCAAGGCGTAGGACGTCGCCCGAAAGTTGCGGCCACGCCGGCAGCGAGAGAGGGAGGCGGCGGCGGCGGCGAAGTGAGGTTCGGACATGGGGGAGCAGCTGTCTCCGCCGCGCCCGGATCCCCGCACTCCTTCCCTCCGAGCGCCAACGAGGTTTACGCCGTCTGACCCCATTGGGACAGATGATGATGCGACCGCCGGCTGGGCCATTCCGGAGAGCTTTCCACCCATGCAGGTGCCGGTGGTGGACCTGTGTGCCTCGCCGCAGCTCGTCCGGACGCGGATGAGCACGGGCACCGGCAGTGCCCGGGCTGCCCTCGACATGTTCGATGGGATGACCGAACAAGACTCGGTGCATTTTCTTTGCTCCTGTCCATTCATATTTTAGCATAGAGCACTTGTTCATTTCACACATGATGAATGCTTGCAAACCACAATCATGTAGGAGCCTATCTTGCCCGGATGCAGGCAGAGCAGGACGAGCAGGACGCATTTCGCTTGTAGCACGACGCATTTCGCTCGGAGCATGCGCCTGACCAGTGATCCGAGGCCATCCGTCACGCTCGGACATTGATTTCATTTTGCCATGTCTGTTTTGTTGAACTATGATTTGCTTTGCTCGGACACGCCCGCGGGCATATTGAGGGCCATATTTGCTATGTCCGGCTGTATAGATGCT
>NC_057814.1:619305189-619313258 GCF_018294505.1 Triticum aestivum
GTGGGCTGACGGCACGTTAGAGAAGCTGCGTCCCCACCCGTGGGGCTGGTCGACCCCACCCGCCTGGGCTGGGAATCTGATGCGCCGTGCCCGGTCTCTAGCGAGAGGAAAAGAAAAGAAAGAAAACGACCGCAGCCAACTCCAGAAGGGTGGAACTCTGTGGTCCTACCAGTACTCTAGAGGTACCGGCAGCCCGGCCCCCTGGCCACCGTCCGTTGTGGGCAACTGCTGGGTGGGTGCGGCCACGAGCCCAACAGCTGCCCAACAGTACAACCACACCATTGTCCTGTCCCCGGACGGCGACGGCCTGAGCCTGACGCCCGACGCGACGGGCCCGCGCGCGTGCGGCGTCGTCCGGTAGCAGCAAATCGTCGTAAGCTTGTCTTTTGGGTGGCCAGAGCGGCGCCGCGCAGCCAGCCAGGGAATCTCTCTCCCTCTCGTCTGCCTCCTCGTGGTAGTACGAGTATATACTACTCCTACATGTACAGCCCTCCATGGACACAGGAAACAACCGGGCGGCGAGTCGACCTCGTTTTTCTCCCTGGATTACCACGTCATTGATTTAACGTGACCGTATTTCCGTTGCTGCCGTGCCGCGGGTAATGCACGGCTCCGTCCGTCACCGCGGCCGCGACGTGCGTTGGTTTTGTCCGGGCACTCGTGGTCGCCGCGACGGCACGGTGGGCGGATCACGACCGGCCGAGCTCGCCTTGCCATCCTTTTCCCGACCCGGAAGGTGGTGGAAAGCTGTAAGAGAGGTGATGGTAGCTAACTTGTATAGATCGATCTCTCTCACGAGTAGCAATACAGAGTAGTGGTTACAGAGGAATTACACAATGGAGGAGAGGAACAGAGGAAGCTTCCAATAGGGGGGAAGAAGAAGGTAGGAGAGAGGAGCCGCCGCCGGTTCGTCCATGATCCACTGGATGAGCAGAGCGTTGCCTTCTCCCTGGTACTTGTAGTCTGCGGCGCTCGATGATCTCTTGATGGGCCAGGCCCATGTACCGGTCCAGGGGCAAGCCCATGTACCTGCCAGGGGAGGGCTCCTGACAAAAGCGGGAGGAAATCGTCTCCTTTCGAGCTAGTGCTACGGCCGATGCCTCATCTTATTCACTGACCAGACCGTAACCAACAAATACGACGAAATCACTATTCCGACATTGTCACAAATGTTCAGCATAAAATGATCTCTCCCGGAATTTATTTCACGATTTCACCTTTTTTTTAATGCAAGACTTTTTGCGTTGCTGCCTCATATAGAAACGCCCAACACTCGGGCGCCGCCAGCGTAGCCCAAATCACCATTGATCGCTGACGTGGCACAGGCTGCGACGGAGCTACAGCAGGGCCGAACTTGGCCATGGCCCGCCCAGCCAAACAAGAGTTCAGTGTAGAGTGGAGCTAATTTTGGCCCCTAGGTGCAGGCGCATATTTTAATCTAGCCCTTTTTGGCCCGCCCAGTGATGTGTGTGTAGCTCCGCCACTCACTAACCCTGGTGTTTCGGGTCATGCCACTAAGAGCATTTACATACGCATATGATAAATATGACCGCACCAACGCCCGCGGACGCGTCCGCACATCACTGCTCGGGCACTTCTCAAATCCCGCCGTCCACATCCGTGTATCCGTGTATCTCATATGCAATCCCTTATATTCATACTAAACTATGCAACGTCGATCAAACTTCGTTGATCAGCAAACGGATATAGAAACAGACATAGGCAAGCACAGTACGGTCACCAATAGATCACGAATGGATGCTCAAAGGACCAACAAAGTTCACATAAACGACAGACCACTTTAAACTATATCTAATACTTGAAATTAAATTGAAGAAAGCGGATCTTCACCACTTCCGGGCCGGCCCTTTCCCCTTCCGGTCGCCTGCACAGCTGTACCCGTCGGCAGCAGGTGAAGGATCGTCCGATTCGTCGGACGAGAAGTCGTGCTTGTCGGAGGAGGAGGAGACAATGATGAGGCCCTTGAGGCGCCAGATGGCTCGGTCCTGCTGGCGCTCGAGCGTCGCTAGCCGAGGCCCCTCAGTCGCCTTCTCCTTGGCCTCGCGCTCGGATTGCTCGATTGCAAGTCAGAGAGCCATATGAGTTGGAGAGTAAACTTGCTCTCTTGTGTTGATTATCACACATACATCAGTGTTACATATATACACCCCATGGAGTGGCACGCAGGCCGGGGGAAGTCGGTTCAGATCCTACAATCTAGGAGGCGACATGCGCACTACATACAAGTACAAGTGCATGTCAACACCCCCCCCCCTCAGCTGGAGCGCCATTTGGGAGGACGTTCAAGCTGGATCGAAACTCAGTGAAGACCTGTGAGGGAAGCCCCTTGGTGAACAAGTCTGCAAACTGAGAACTGGACGGTACATGTAGAACACGCACTTCGCCGAGTGCCACACGATCTCGAACGAAGTGAAGACCAATCTCTATATGTTTAGTGCGCTGATGTTGAACGGGATTATAAGAGAGATAGGATGCACTGATGTTGTCACAATAGACATTGGTGGCGCGAGAGGGAGGTCGCCGTAGCTCGTGGAGAAGCTGGCGGACCCAACAGGACTCGGCAACGCCACGATATTCAACCTCGGCACTGGAGCGGGAAACTGTCGGCTGGCGTTTAGACGACCAGGAGATCAAACTGTTTCCGAGAAAGACACAGAACCCAGATGTGGATTTTCGTGTATCAGGGCAACCCGACCAATCGGCGTCGGTGTAGGCCACGAGATCAAGAGAGGGGGACTTGTAAAGTTGAAGGCCAAAGTGGGTGGTACCCCGAAGATAGCGAACGCTCGATGAGTTGCATGTGAGTATCCCTTGGTTGAAGCATGAAGAGGCAAATTTGTTGCACCGCATATGATATGTCCGGACGGGTAAGAGTGAGGTATTGCAAGGCACCGGCAAGGCTGCGATAGTTGGTTGGGTTGGAAAGGAGGTGACCATCGGTGGCAGAGAGTTTGGCATTGGTGTCGATTGGTGTGGAAACGGAATTGCAGTTGAGCATATTGGCACGGTCTAAAACCTCTAAGGTGTACTGTTGCTGGCTCAAGAATAATCCGGATCTGTTGGGTGTGACATTAATGCCAAGGAAGTGATGTAGCTCGCCGAGGTCGGTCATGGAAAATTCTGCTTTGAGGGATTGGATGATGGAATGGAGAACTTGAGGTGTGCTTTCCATAAGAATGATGTCATCTACGTAGACAAGTAGGTATGCAATAGAGGACCCGTGGGGCATAATGAAGAGTGAGGAGTCACTTTTGGATGCATGAAAACTGATGTCTACTACACAACCTTCTTCTTGTAGACGTTGTTGGCCCTCCAAGTGCAGAGGTTTATAGGACAGTAGCAAATTTCCCTCAAGTGGATGACCTAAGGTTTATCAATCCGTGGGAGGCGTAGGATGAAGATGGTCTCTCTCCCAAACAACCCTGCAACCAAATAATAAAGAGTCTCTTGTGTCCCCAACACACCCAATACAATGGCAAATTGTATAGGTGCACTAGTTCGGCGAAGAGATGGTGATACAAGTGCAATATGGATGGTAGATATAGGTTTTTGTAATCTGAAAATATAAAAACAGCAAGGTAACTAATGATAAAAGTGAGCGTAAACGGTATTGCAATGTTTCGAAACAAGGCCTAAGGTTCATACTTTCACTTGTGCAAGTTCTCTCAACAATAATAACATAACTAGATCATATAACTATCCCTCAACATGCAGCAAAGAGTCACTCCAAAGTCACTAATAGCGGAGAACAAACGAAGAGATTATTGTAGGGTACGAAACCACCTCAAAGTTATCCTTTCTGATCTATCTATTCAATAGTCCGTAGTAAAATAACATGAAGCTATTCTTTCCGTTCGATCTATCCTAGAGTTCGTACTAGAATAACACCTTAAGACACAAATCAACCAAAACCCTAATGTCACCTAGATACTCCAATGTCACCTCAAGTATCCGTGGGTATGATTATACGATATGCATCACACAATATCAGATTCATCTATTCAACCAACACAAAGAACTTCAAAGAGTGCCCCAAAGTTTCTACCGGAGAGTCAAGACGAAAACTTGTGCTAACCCCTATGCATAAGTTCACAAGGTCACTGAACCCGCAAGTTGATCACCAAAACATACATCAAGTAGATCACATGAATATCCCATTGTCACCACAGATAAGCACATGCAAGACATACACATCAAGTGTTCTCAAATCCTTAAAGACTCAATCCGATAAGATAACTTCAAAGGGAAAACTCAATCCATTACAAGAGAGTAGAGGGGGAGAAACATCATAAGATCCAACTATAATAGCAAAGCTCGCGGTACATTAAGATCGTGCCAAATCAAGAACACGAGAGAGAGAGAAAGAGAGAGAGAGAGATCAAACACATAGCTACTGGTACATAAAAAACTCACATACTTATTGCAAAAATCTACAAGTCATCAAAACCAAGCACTACATGCATGCTCCTAGGGGAAGGGTTGGTAGGAGTTAACCATCGCGCGATGTCGACCTCCACACATAAGGAAGACAATCAAAGAATAAACCATGCTTCAAATTTGTCACACAACGGTTACCATACGTGCATGCTACGGGACTTGCAAACCTCAACACAAGTATTTCTCAATTTCACAATTACTCTACTAGCATGACTCTAATATCACCATCCCCATGTCTCAAAACAATCATAAAGAATCAAACTTCTCATAGTATTCAATGCACTTTATATGAGAGTTTTTATTATATCCCTCTTGGATGCCTATCGTATAAGGACTAAATTCATAACCAAAGCAAATAACCATGTTGTTCTAAAACACTCTCAAAATAATATAAGTGAAGCATGAGAGTTCATTAATTTATATAAAATAAAACCACCACCGTGCTCTAAAAAGATATAAGTGAAGCACTAGAGCAAACGACAAACTACTCCGAAAGATATAAGTGAAGATCAATGAGTAGTCAAATGATTATGTAACTATGTGAAGACTCTCTAACATTTAAGAATTTCAGATCTTGGTATATTATTCAAACAGCAAGAAAAACAAAATAAAATGACATGATGCTCCAAGCAAAACACATATCATGTGGTGAATAAAAATATAGCCTCAAGTAAAGTTACCGATAGATGAAGACAAAAGAGGGGATGCCTTCCGGGGCATCCCCAAGCTTAGGATTTTGGTTGTCCTTGAATTTTACCTTGGGGTGCCTTGGACATCCCCAAGCTTAGTCTCTTGCCACTCCTTATTCCAAAATCCATCAAATCTTTACCCAAAAACTTGAAAATTTCACAACACAAAACTTCAACAGAAAATCTCGTGAGCTCCGTCAGTATAAGAAAATAAAACCACCACTTAGGTACTGTTGTGAACTCATTCTAAATTCATATTGGTGTAATATCTACTGTATTCCAACTTCTCTATGGTTCATACCCTCCGATACTACTCATAGATTCATCAAAATAAGCAAACAACACATAGAAAACAGAGTCTATCAAAAACAGAACAGTCTGTAGTAATCTGTAACTCTCGAATACTTCTGTAACTCCAAAAATCCTGAGAAATTAGGAAGTCCTAAGAAATTTATTTATTAATCTTCTGCAAAAAGAATCAACTGAAAAGCACGTTCTTGTGATTTATGAAAATTATTTTCGTGCGTGCAAAGTTTCTGTTTTCTATAGCAAGATCACATCAACTTTCACCCAAGTCTTCCCAAAGGTTCTACTTGGCACTTTATTGAAACAAAAGCTATAAAACATGATTACTACAGTAGCTTAATCGTGTGGACACACAAAAACAGTAGGGGTAAATATTGGGTTGGCTCCCAACAAGCGCTTTTCTTTAATGCCTTTTTGCTAGGCATGATGATTTCAATGATGCTGACATAAAAGATAGGAATTGAAACATAATGGGAGCATCATGAAGCATATGACAAGCACATTTAAGTCTAACCCACTTCCTATGCATAGGGATTTTGTGAGCAAACAACTTATGGCAAGAATCAACTAGCATAGGAAAGCAAAACAAGCATAGCTTCAAGATTTTAAGCACATAGAGAGGAAACTTGATATTATTGCAATTCCTACAAGCATATGTTCCTCCCTCATAAAAATTTTCAGTAGCATCATGAATGAATTCAACAATATAACCATCGCATAAAGCATTCTTTTCATGATCTACTTGCATAGAAATTTTACTACTCTCTACATAAGCAAATTTATTCTCGTCAATAGTAGTGGGAGCAAACTCAACAAAATAACTATCATGTGAGGCATAATCCAAATGAAAATTAAAATCATGAGGACAAGTTTCATGGTTATCATTAATCTTTATAGCATACATGTCATCACAATAATCATCATAGATAGGAGGCATGTTTTCATCATAATAAATATTCTCATCAAAACTTGGGGGACTAAAAATATCATCTTCATTAAACATAGCATCCCCAAGATTGTGGCTTTGCATATCATTAGCATCATGTATATTCAAGGAATTCATACTAACAACATTGCAATCATGCTCATCATTCAAAATTTTAGTGCCAAACATTTTAATGCATTCTTCCTCTAGCAATTGAGCACAATTATCGGAATCCTTATTTTCACGGAAGACATTAAAAAGATGAAGCATATGAGGTAACCTCAATTCCATTTTTTTGTAATTTTCTTTTATAGACTAAACTAGTGATAAAACAAGAAACTAAAAGATTCAATTGCAAGATCTAAAGATATACCTTCAAGCGCTCACCTCCCCAGCAACGGCGCCAGAAAAGAGCTTAATGTCTACTACACAACCTTCTTCTTGTAGACGTTGTTGGGCCTCCGAGTGCAGAGGTTTGTAGGACAGTAGCAAATTTCCCTCAAGTGGATGACCTAAGGTTTATCAATCTGTGGGAGGCGTAGGATGAAGATGATCTCTCTCAAACAACCCTGCAACCAAATAAAAAAGAGTCTCTTGTGTCCCCAACACACTCAATACAATGGCAAATTGTATAGGTGCACTAGTTCGGTGAAGAGATGGTGATACAAGTGCAATATGGATGATAGATATAGGTTTTTGTAATCTGAAAATATAAAAACAGCAAGGTAACTAATGATAAAAGTGAGCGTAAACGGTATTGCAATGCTTCGAAACAAGGCCTAAGGTTCATACTTTCACTAGTGCAAGTTCTCTCAACAATAATAACATAACTAGATCATATAACTATCCCTCAACATGCAACAAAGAGTCACTCCAAAGTCATTAATAGCGGAGAACAAATGAAGAGATTATTGTAGGGTACGAAACCACCTCAAAGTTATCCTTTCTGATCGATTTATTCAAGAGTCCGTAGTAAAATAACATGAAGCTATTCTTTCCGTTCGATCTATCCTAGAGTTCGTACTAGAATAACACCTTAAGACACAAATCAACCAATACCCTAATGTCACCTAGATACTCCAATGTCGCCTCAAGTATCCCTGGGTATGATTATACGATATGCATCACACAATCTCAGATTCATCTATTCAACCAACACAAAGAACTTCAAAAAGTGCCCCAAAGTTTCTACCGGAGAGTCAAGACGAAAACTTGTGCCAACCCCTACGCATAAGTTCACAAGGTCACTGAACCCGCAAGTTGATCACCAAAACATACATCAAGTAGATCACGTGAATATCCCATTGTCACCACAGATAAGCACATGCAGGAGATACATCAAGTGTTCTCAAATCCTTAAAGACTCAATCCGATAAGATAATTTCAAAGGGAAAACTCAATCCATTACAAGAGAGTAGAGGGGGAGAAACATCATAAGATCCAACTATAATAGCAAAGCTCACGGTACATTAAGATCGTGCCAAATCAAGAACACGAGAGAGAGAGAAAGAGAGAGAGAGAGAGATCAAACACATAGCTACTGGTACATACCCTCAGGCCCGAGGGTGAACTACTCCCTCCTCGTCACGGAGAGCACCGGGATGATGAAGAGGGCCACCGGTGATGGATCCCCCCCTCCGGCAGGGTGCCGGAACTAGGTCCCGATTGGTTTTTGGTGGCTACAGAGGCTT
>NC_057814.1:619314976-619336206 GCF_018294505.1 Triticum aestivum
CTGGATGAACAGTAGACGGTGGAGGGGTGCCCGTGGAGGGGTGGTTGAACAGGACCCCGTGGTGTGGTGGAGGGCTGGATGAACAGTAGACGGTGGAGGGGTGCCCGTGGAGGGGTGGTTGAACAGGACCCCGTGGAGTAGCGCGCGGTGGAGGCTGGATGAACAGGAGCCCGTGGAAGCTGGAGGAGGTCGACGGTAGCCCGTGGAGGCTGGAGGAGGTCGACGGTGGAGATGAACAGTATCCCGTGGAGTCGCGTTTTGCGGTACGCCACACCCCTCCCGATGAATAGGACCCCCGTTTCGACCGTAGGAGGTCCGTTTCGTCCGTTTTGCGGTACGCCACACCCCTCCCGATCAACAGGACCCCCGTTTCGACCGTAGGAGGTCCGTTTCGTTCGTTTTGCGGTACGCCACACCCCTCCCGATCAACAGGACTCCCGTTTCGATCGTAGGATGTCCGTTTCCTCTGTTTTGCGGTACGCCAGACCCCTCCCGATCAACAGGACCCCGTTCCGAACGTAGGAGGTTCGTTTCCTCCGTTGTGTGGTACGCCAGGCCTCGTTTCCATCGCCTGTTCCATCCAAGCCCTCCCGATGAACACGACCACACATTTCGTTCCGACCCAGCCGGTTGGCTCCCACGCGTTCCGTTGCCTCCCGATGAACACGACGCATTCCGTTGCCTCCCCATGAACACGACGCATTCCGTTGCCTCCCCATGAACACGACGACGACGCTGTTTCTCAGTTCCGACCCAGCCATGTACACGAGCCCTGGCCGTACGTATGCGCGAGTAGGCGTTCGAGACCCCACCCGTATGTACACATACGTGGCCGTATTTTCTTTCTTGCACCCTGGCCGCTGTATGTACGTGTACATGCTACGTGCGCGCCTCTACTACAACACGTACGCGCCTCTACTATGACACGTGCGCGCCTCTACATCCACCAGTATATATGTACATACACGTTCGCGACCAGAATGACAACGCTACGTACGCTTCGACCAGGTGGGTCTCGACTGTCAGGCACTTCCTTACCTGCGAAGATGTAGCTGGTGGGTCCCAGCAGTCAGGGGGGCGAATCGTTTTTTTTGCCCGGACGCACTTCCTTGCGTGCGAAGATGTAGCTGGTGGGTCCCAGCAGTCAGGGGGAAACGTTTTTTTCGCGAAATACAGTGCCCCGTCCGGTGGGTCCCAGCTGTCAGGTAGAGGAATCATTATTTTCCGCGTAATAAGGAGGCACTTCCTTGATGCCGCCGTGGACCCAACTGTCAGCCTCTCCATGTACAGTCCACGTCCGATGGAAGTCGTTCCTTGACCATGTTGACCACACCGCGCCGAGAGCACCAGGGCGGTGGACGACGGCGAGGCCTAGGAAGGGGACGACGGGGAGCCGGGGAAGACGCGGTAGTGGAAGCCCGCGCGGAGAGGAGTACGAGGGTTCACTGGTTTGGCTGCGGTGTGAGGCTGCCGTTGCCGCAGGGCCTGGCCAGCGGTGGGAATAGTAGGGGGCGGTGAGGCCTCCGCGGCAGCACAGCCGGCCACGGGAGGCAGGAGCATGCGGCACGACCGGCGCTGCTTTGGGCGGCTGGAGCAAGAAGACCAGAGGTTGAAGAAGCACTACGGCCGTTGGATGGACATCGTACGGTCACTGGAGCTAGAATCGTTCATATTGACTAAAGTTGACAAAGGCCCCCGTCCTAGTCAACTTAGTAGGCCCACAAGTCAGCCTCCCACCATGGTGGGTCCCAGCTAGCAGGGGGAGTATTCATTTTTTTGTGCGTAATAAGGAGGCACTTCCGGTGGGTCCGAGCTGACAGCGGGGGGAACGTTTTTTTCGCGAAATACGCTGGCCCGTCCGGTGGGTCCCAGCAGTCAGGGGGGGAAACGTTTTTTTCGCGAAATAAGGTGGCCCGTCCGGTGGGTCCCTGCTGTCAGGTGGAGGAATAATTATTTTGCGCGTAATAAGGAGGCACTTCCTTGCGGCCGCCTGGACCCAGCTGTCAGCCTCTCCACGTACAGTACTCTTCCGATGGAAGTCGGTCGTTGACCACGTTGACCACGCCGCGCCGAGAGCACCAGGGCGGTGGTCTGGACGACGACGAGGCCTAGGAAGGGGACGACGCGGAGCCGGGGAAGACGCAATAGTGGAAGCCCGCGCGGAGAGGAGTACGAGGGTTCACTGGTTCGACTGCGGTGTGAGGCTGCCGTCGCCTCAGAATAACAGGGGGTGTGGGTGAGTAGAGGGATGGCCTGGCCAGCGGTGGGATTAGTACGGGGCGGTGAGGCCTCCGCGGCATCACAGCCGGCCACGGGAGGCAGGAGCACGCGACATGACCGGCGCTGCTTTGGGCGGCTGGAGCAAGCAGACCAGAGGTTGAAGAAGCACTACGGCCGTTGGATGGACATCGTACGATCACTGCAGATAGAATCATTTATATTGACTAAGTTGACAAAGCCCTTGGTACGCGTCAACTTAGTAGGCCCACAGCTCGGATTTGGCAGAGAACATATAGCCCATTTGCGATTTGTAAGAATGTACAACCCATTTTTTAATTCTAATGGAATTTACTACAGCCCATTTACAGTTTGTTAAAAGTACAACCCAACTTCTAGCTAGGACAACGATTAATAATTTCAAACAACCGCTCAAAACAGAATTCAAAAAAAAATCCCACATTTTGATGCGATCCGAAATATTTTTATCCGAAATTTCTAGTCAGGTTAAATATAATTTCAAAATAAAGTTGTATTACGTTAAAATCCAACGAAATATTGCGCGCGCAACAAGTAATGAAATTAAAATTTTCAAATTCCAAAAATAATATATTTTTCAAACTATTTACGTGTTTGGTGCATAGTAACTGTCCAGTTATTATAATTACATCCCATTTATTATTTCTTAAAGTCCATTTTCTTGTTAAGCCTAATGCATACCTCCTAGGAAAGTTTGCAGCCCAGCGGGGCAGAGAATAACAAGTTGACCCGGATATTGTGTACAACTGTCGGCCCAGTTGCATTGCTGATGTTGAAAAAAAGGCCTGTGTAGTACAGTACAACCTAACATGGTTACTCATCCCACATTCAGCGACGCCGGAAAGGCCCAAACAAGGCTTATGTACAACTTTTTGAAGTCACTGAGCTCAATTAATAACTTAAGAAAAAAGTTAGATTACAGTGGAACCTAATTAAAAGCTGTCACGAGCAAATAAATAATTCAACGGGTCCCACTTGTGCGTGTGCGCATGTGTGTGCATGTGTGTGTGTGTGTGAGAGAGAGAGAGATAGAGAGAGACCCATCGGTCGATGCTCGTAAATACATCTTTCAGCCATATGCATTGCTGATGCTCAGTAAACACTTATATAGTTGACACAATCATATAGAACATCATAGCACACTGAACTTGCATACAAAAATTTCACGCAGGCGGCACAATCAGGATGGAAGCAGTGGATCGCTACGGGAAGGGCTATGTTGAAACCAACGAAGTCGTACATAACGGTTCATCGTCTTTATCAATGACGGGGAAATATCTTGAATGTTGTGCAAAGAAAACAGACAGACAACACAATAAGTTCTGCTAGCACATTAAGTTGACGTATAGCCCTTTCTAAAAAAAGTTCAGGTACAAAATTAGAACAGGTCACAATCAAATGTACTGGCATATCAGTGCTTCACACCCATAGCTCGGATGTAACTAGTATCTGACAAGATTCAGTTGTTACCTCAAATTAGAGCACATCCAGGCAGCCAGCCCTGCCTCTTCTCCCAAAGAAGCAGTGGCCTCCGCCGCGCGATGGAGTAGGCCCTGTGCCATCCATCGTTCCGAGCAACACGGGGAAAGTCTGACGTTGACTCCTGTAATGGACGTCATCGACGGACCCTGGCACCAGCGGCGGCGGCAGGACTTCGATTGATGGATTGACCACTTCTTAAACATGCACGAACACTCGATATAGGTACATCCCTAACGTGGTCCGCGGCGGCCTTGGTGGCGACAAATAGTACAACCCCGGTTCCTGCACCGGTATCTCAACACCAATCACCTTCGGTATGGTGGACGGCTTCTTCATCCATGCCATAACCGTCAGAGCCCAGCTGTCTAGAGGAAAAAACATACTTATGAGCTCACCTCCAAGGTCGTTGATAAGCTCGTTCATGGACTCGCTGTTCCAAGCACGTCGAGGCATGCCGTGGAAGGTAAGCTTTCTTAAAAACTCAAGCTCAGAGGGCACCGAGCCCCATCCTGGGTGCCACCGATCAAAGCTCACCAGCGCAACATCGTAGAACAAACGCCGGGAAGATTCGAACACACGACTGCAGTCGAAAGTTGTCCGGAACCTGACGAAGAAATCAGCCGGTGGCGGACAGACTTCGACGAGCAAGTCACTTATTTGGATGCCGTGCGCAATGCCAAGAGCTTTGACAAGGTCGTCCGGCGAGACGGGAGGCCGGTCGCCGTTTATGGTTACCATCAGCACTTTGCCGGCAAACTGGTCGTCAAGCGCCGCCATGCCACTGTTCAGCGACAGCACGCAGCGACCGAAGGCAGGACGGACCTCAGGATCTCCGGCTCGGAGATCTGCGTTGACCGGCGACATGATAGTGCGCTTGAGTACAGGGAGTACAAGAGGGGGATTAGGGAGAACTAGAGTAGGAATCGAGATTCCAGAGGTGGGGGAGGGGCAGGAGACCGGGGATGAAAAGGTAGCATGAATTTCGAGCACGCGCCAATATGCTCTCGGCGCGCAAGCGCACGAAAACACCGGTGGCGCCCACATGTCGGCCTAAGAGTCCTTATTCTTTCTTTTTTGGAGAGCCCGGCCTTTTTTTCAGGATCTTTTGAGAGCCCGGCCTGAGAGTCATAATTGACCTGTTTGGCATTGCGTTACTACTCGGCCCATATTCAACGACACCTCACTGGCCCAAACAAGTGTACATCATCGAAAAGACACTGAGCTCAAATTATATAACTTGAAAAAAGGAGATATACTCTGAACACTTGAGAATGGTGATGCCCTCATTTAGCCCACCAGTAGTTTGAGACAATAAACAGTTCGAAACAATGATATATACAACATTCAAACACTGACTAGTGACTACTACTGACATAAACAGCAAGACATGATAGTTCATAAGAAGTCTTGCTACACCACCAAAACGTACCCATCTGCAGTGCTCAGACTCTCGTGATCCAGACGAGAATGACATTCTAAACAGAAGCAACTATTACATAGTAAGAGTGACATAGACGAGGATGACCAAATGACAAGGAATATGCATAACAAAAGAAAGAACTACCCATCCAGAACCAGCAGCAAAGACAACAAAGTCATTCGAAGAGATGATCCAGCACCATCATAATTTGCAGCCCCGCTTCAGCGACCAGTGATCCAGAGACACCAGTACTCCACCCTTTCGATGCAACAGCCCAATTACCTATCAACCTGAAGGCTTGAACCACATCACTGCCTGTCGTAATTGAGACATCCAAGGATCAAAGTTAATCCGGATGCCTTTGTCATTCTCACCTTCTTTTGGCTGCAGGCTGTTTGACAATCAGGGGAGTTTGCTCCCAAACTCCTAGGGCTCGCCGTGTAGACATAGTTTTCCATAGCAAACAGAGCCTCTCTGCCATCAAGGTCCTTGCCAACGGTGATCTCCTGGTTAATCGGATAAATGAGTCCGAGAAACAGAGAGTGTGAACCAAGGCTGTTTACCCGCCTCCAACTAAAAAATGCTTAAGGCCCCAACAAGCTGGTATCCTGCTCATAGACGTAGCAGCCACTGTCCGGATACTCACGTATTACACGGTGCTTGTATATAGTGGGGTTTTTGCAATATAACTTTTCCGGCTCATGTGTCCGAATGATCATCAGTCTTTCGCCGTCGTCTGATCGAGCGAGGAACCGGTTGTGCTTCCCTGTTTTTGGCAAAGGTGGTGTGATTACAAAGGGCAGTAACTGTAGGGACACTGCATCATATCAAAAAGGACAGGCATTGTTAATGTAAGATCAGCATTGTTCAGAGTATGAGTAGGATAATGCAAGAAACAGCATTGATATGTCCCTGTTGGAACTGGGAGGAAAATACAGGGAAATGTATACTGGGTTCGAAAATATAGAAGTGCCATGCATGGTTATACTCATGTTATCTCACAATCGATTCTTCACAGGAAACTACCATGTCATGCATGTTATGTACTCCCTCCGTTCCCAAATATTTGTCTTTCTAGGCATTTCAAATAGACACAACATACGGATGTATGTAGACATATTTTAGAGTGTAGATTCACTCATTTTGCTCCGTATGTAGTCACTTGTTAAAATCTCTAGAAAAACAAATATTTGGGAACGGAGGGAGTAATCATGTTCTGTCCTCACAAACAAATTCTTCAAGGTAACTAACAGACCATGCATTGTTATATACTCGTGTTCTGTGGGCAAAAATTTTCTGAGGATATTATTCTAGCCATTGATTGCTGAAGGGCGAATATAGGTATGTACACATGGTAAGCATTGCAGGATTTCACTACTTCCAAATATAGAGTTCTCCATATGCACATTTACTTCCCTAATGTATGGTTAGATGAAACCAACAGTGTGGTGCATGTTTCTACATCATGAAAATGAGGACACTAACATGGCCATTGATACACACTCATATTTAGTAGTGGTATATAGATTACTGTAAAATAAGGATAATATCCATATATTCCTAACTGTTTGATTATTCAGGGTACAAATTGGCTGTAATGACATGATCACAATCGCATGAATTAACTCATTCCAAATATAGCTGATTTACGGCGTCTCTAATACATTGCCATAGTTCTACTCAAATTCTGCTCAAACAGGGATATGCCAATCATCACAAAAAGTTCAAACAGTGTCATGGCGTCATCATTAACATGAGACAGAAACAACTTACACGCGCCGTCCCAGCAATAAGTGGTGCCATCTGCTTTGTCGATCGCGTAGATGATGCCATTGTGTTCAATAGCATCACAGAAGTGTGTATCAGCTTTGACGATGATCCACTGCGAGCCGAGTTGTCTCCAGCTAAAGAAGGCACCGGCGTAAAGATAGGCGAGTCCGCGGTCGAACAAGGCAATTAGCTTGAAGTCTGCGTAATTCGCATGTCGTGTGGGCACTTGGCAGATTACAATCTTCTGCAAAACAAGGTCCGTCCAACTGACGTAGTAATCTAGATGACTTGGACTGCGATGGTAATACTCTATATAATCCAACGGAGGAAGGATAATCTCATGGGAGGTCTGGAAGTTCACGAGCACCAACTTTTTACCGTCTTCTCTGAAGGCAGCCATGCAGTGGGAGTTCATGCCGACCCAGTACATACCTGCCAAGAAGTTTCGGGCGATGGTGATTGGATTGATGTCGATGGAAATGATGTACGGCGACCCACTACATACCTGCAAAGAAGTTTCGGCTAATGGAGATCGGATTGAAGTCGAGGGGCATCATGCATGCCTCCGTATCATGGTGAGCCAATCTCGCAAGACCAGATAGCAGCAAGCAGGGTGTCTTGAAAAGCTTAGGCCTCGCTTCGACGATGGCCGTGTGCATGTACCTCGAGCATGCAGCCAGCCGCAGGGCGCTCAACATATCCATACACGAACAACAGAGGTCGAGGATGTCACTGGGGAGATTGCTCCAATCGCGGCTCATATGGATGATGCGCGGTTCGCGTTCGGCCATGGTGGAGTTTGGAAGGGGGCTTGATTTACGGGGGAGAAGGATGTCGGTGCTGGAGCGGCTAGCGAGGGAATAGTGGTACTGGGGGAGGCGAGTGAGGCAACGGTACACGGGGGCACAGTGAGATGGAGACGGAGACGGAAACGGAGAAGGGGATGGAGATGGAGTGGTGCTATGGGAGCGGAGAGGGAGACGAGGCGAGGCGCCAATGTGCTGTACAGCGGCGGTGACAGACTGCACAGTGCACAGGGTGAGGCTGACTTTGGTAACCCGAACACGCCGCCTGGACTAGTGTCAGGCGCAGGGTGTTGTCACTTCACTGTGAGGACCGGATGAACAGTATTTTGACCATCAAGTGTACCACAGTTGTACTACTACTACTACTACTACTACTACTAGTAGTAGGAACATGAGTACTCCAGTATTGTATAGCGGAAATAGGTCTCCCGTGCTAGCATGCCTTTTCACTTCATCGTTCAGGTATCATCCATATTGCGAGCAGAACCAAATTCTCGTGCATGCCCAATCAACGCCCTGCCACGATGCATGCAGTGGTCGTTCTAGTGCATCAAGGACAGCATGCAGATCGTTCCACACTTGAGAAGAGGAAAAATGGAAAGGTAGAACGCGGCAGCAGAGGAAGAGAACGCTGGCTAACGTGGCTGGGAGGGGATCGAGTAGGAAGTTAATGCTCCACGCCTAAAGGTTTTGGGAAAACCTGATTTTCATAAGGTGACTTATACTCACCTAAACGGAGGGAGTATTCCTTAACCAGAGAATGTTGTGTCTCCCACTCACGCGCTCAAAAAAAAAAACTACGACACATTTTTTTATCTGTTTGCATAGGTCCCACCTATCAGGAAGGATGGGCACGTACACGAACAGGTACGACTCATCAGTCTACCCACATAGCCTTTTCGTTTAGTCTACCTAGCCATCTAATCAACTGTCTGGACGCCACTTCTCCCATTTACTTCTCCGTCGGGAACCGATTCTCCTCGGCTTCTTCACCTCCCCTTCGTCTTCATTTGCATCCAAACCCCACTGCGTTCACATTGTTTTAACCTCTTTAAATAATCATCTACTACTTCAGTTAGACTAGCCATCTAATCCTAATTCTCCAAACCATAGCCCTCCATTCCAGCGGTTCCAAATGGCGAAAGAGATCGAGATGCAGGTTTTTAGCGTCCAACATGTCCTCGTCAAAGGCTCGATGCGCATAGTTGCCACCGTCACCGTCCACCCAAGGGTTGTTCGGCAGTGGATCAACAATGTATCCAACTCCCTCGAAAAGGTAGAGACGAGGGTCATCGGTCTCGACGCAGAGTACACGGAGCGTGCCCCTGGGAAGATCCAGCGCGCCGTCGTCCTTCAGCTGTGCTTCGAAGATGATGTTTTGGTGTACCACATCATACACTCGCCCTCCATACCAGGTGAGCTTCACGATTTCTTGTCTCGGGAGGACATATACTTCTGTGGGGCAGCCATCGAAGGGGACAAACAGAAGATGGAGCCGTACAACCTTGGTTTGAAAAGCATCGCTGACCTACAAACCAGAATCAAAATTCATGTAGAAGATTGTGATAAACAGACACCATCCCTATTCGACGTAGCAAATTTTGTGCTCGGTACAAATCTTCAGAAGGGTGAAGAGACGGTGGCATTAAGGTCGTCTGGATGGGAGAATTATCCCTTGACGTACGAGCGGATAAAATATGCTGCCCTCGATGCCCGTGTGAGTTTCGAGATAGCTGCAAGGTCCAAAGGGCTTGTTGCGAAGCCGTCTCCCACAGAGAATGAGAACAAGAAGAAGAAGAAGAAGAAGAAGAAGAAGAAGAAGAAGAAGAAGAAGAAAAGGCTGCACCAGCAGGAGGGCATTATGGATGGATGAACTATTTCCTCTCTTGTAAAAAAAATTATTCCCTCTCGGTGTATATTGATATAGATGGACTATTTCGATGGTGTGCATGTCTTTGGAACAGAGTAGTAGCGTGGGTCCGCTTGACTATAAGGAACTATTTATCCGCATATATAGCTTTCTCTGCTACTCCTTCCAGTGATCGGTATGTAGTGCATGTGTCCGTAGACATGACAGCTTGTCCATGGAAGTTCAACTACGGCGACCATCACGTTTCGTCTCGCGATTCCCACGATGCCTCTCCAACCCACGGCACCACGCCCCCCGACGTGCGCCTCACCCCTCTCGGCCGCACCGCCCCTCTGCCTTTGTGTGCATGACATGTGGGGCACCTAAAATGCGGCGAGCATCAAGTTTCTTCCACAGCCACCCGCGATTCCCACGACGCCGCTCCAACCCCTGAAACCACACGTCCCCCGACCTGCGGCTCACCCCTCTTGGCCCCACTGCCCCTCTGCCTACGGGAGCATTACATGTGGACCAGTCACCTATCGGGTCCACATGTTATTGACTCAAAAGTAGGTGTAGTAAGGTGCTGAAGCTCAGTCCCGACGGCCCTGAGAGTGAAATGTAACTCCTACGCCAGGGCTTGTGGTGCTCCCGCAGCATGAACTCGTGCCAAACTCGAGATTTGTTTCTTTACTATACATGCACGCAACGATTTAATGGACATTGTAATCTCAACATGTGATGGGGAGCTCTAAATTTGAATTTGAAACTTATAAAACGAAAAGATTCAAAACAAATAAACTGGGAGAGAGGGAGTATATCGTAGGATGTGTCCCATACAAAATAAGTCCCCTGGTTTGTCACCGCGAAGATGCGGTTAGAAAGGAGCACAGCGTCTTCCTACTCGTACGGCAACAAATCGGCCGCAGACAGCATGGTCCGCCTTTGACCGCCATGTGCAAGGTTCGTGCTATCTTATTCAATCTCACCGTGGTTCCATCGTACCAATTCATGCGGTGGCCCGTTGTACGGCTGATCCCAATGTTGAACAAAGGTTCTACGGGAACGGTGTCACCGTTGTAAATGTTGTGCAAATTGATGTTGGTACCCTCCCGTACATATGCAAGCCAATCTCCACTCGCACCGAGCCTAACCTGTGCAACAGTGGGCAGGGGGAGAATTAGGAAATGGACACGGAAGTAGTCTTTAGAATGCATTTACTACGTGATCAAACTCATCTTACCTGCTCATCGGAGGAAATCCGCGTGCCCCTCAACGTCGGCATCTCAAGGGGTGTCAACTTGCAACTACGGCCACGCCGCGCTGGAGAGCCCCCAAGGAAACATCCTCGTGCGTTCCACGGAACATCAAGATGCATTTACATGAGTAGTTTATCTTCTGAGAGAAAAGGATGAACGAGGGAAGGCCTCTAGAGATAGAGATGGACACTACTACTACCAATGTGCTGGCCCGTGCGTTGCAATGGATCCAAAGTAGTAGAATAATACTTGTTCACGTGCTTGAAATATAAACACTCTAGTTTTGATATACATGTGTCAGCAGACATGACAGCTTGTCCATGGAAGTTGAACCACGGCGACCATCACGTTTCTTGTTTCTACCACTGCCACACCCACACGCGATTCCCACGACGCCGCTCCAACCCACGGCACGACGTCCCCCGATGTGGACATGGATCCTCTGACGTGGCTATCACTGCCTTGCCCTGCCTTTCCTTCGCTGACAGGTGGGACCCACGCTTATGGGTCCCACATGTCAGTGACAGAATGGTAGGATTGTTCGCGTCAGGGGATCCTCATCCCCCGACGTGCCCCTCATCCCTCTCGGCCCCACCGCTCCTCTGCGTTTGTGTGCATGACATGCGGGCCAGCTGAACTGCGGCGACCATCAACTTTCTACCACAGACACACCCGATTGGACGCGGTTTGCCTGCTCCGCTGCTGTGCTCCGATCCGTACTCCCGCACCATCGAATTTTCATCCAGCGGCTGTGACACATTTCGTCCCGGGCATCAATCCCCAGTTGGAGTACTTATGTACTACAGGTAGTACCCGCCGATGTGGCCATCTACGCCTCGTAACGCCCCGACGCCCAGTTGTGGCACCCTCGCCACGGCCATGCCACCACCGGCCGGTTCATCTCGAACGAGTGAGCGCGAACCACGCCACCACCATGAGAATGACATGTGGGCCAGCCACATTTAAGGTCCGCATCTCATTGACTCATAGGCCGGGCACTAAGCCACTGAAGTTCGGTCCCGTGGCCCCCGAGAGGGAATGTAACTCCTGCGGCAGGCCTTGTGGTGCTCCCGCAGTACGAGCTTGTGCCAAAACTGGAATTTGTTTCTTACTACTACCAACTAGTACTAGTAAGGTACACGTGCATTGCACGCATGAGATTCTGGTGGTTTGTGCATTATGCTTTTACTGTGGAGCTTTCTGGATTCTAACATGTGGCAAAATCTGGTCGAATGTAAGGTTAGGCAAGTTTGATTAACTTAGGTGAGTGTTTGGTTCAAGACACACCTTAGGCAAGCCACACTAAGGCCCCACATGACATACACACAAAAATGTGGCAAGATTCCCTTAGGCTTGCCAACTTGTGGCTCTCATTTTGAAGAACTAATAACTTTGCCTAAGCTTAGTTGTGGCAAAGTTAGTCATGAATTAAGTTCAACCATGGAGTCTTCTAGATTATACATGTGGCAGAATCTGGTGGATGATATCCAACAGCCAGTAGTGCTCGGATTTGCCATCTTTGTACCGTCGGATTGGCCTCATCCAACGACCAACTTTCAAAGTTTTTCACACACTATATAGGGGGTATAGATATAGATGTGCCGGTCCGTTGCAATGGATCCAAAGTATATCTATTTAGTGGAGTGCACTCTAAACACATTATCTATTTATTTTTCTCTAACCTTCCGTAGCCATGCAACCAAGCCACATAAGCTTCATGGGTGCCCCCCACATCATATTATTCATACTACGTTGATTGAAAAAAAAGATAAATCATCCAAAACAAGATCTTCCCGTTTTTTGTTGCTACGATGTTGTGCCGTGCACGTACCCACTAGTTGTATAGTGGTAGTACTAGTAATATAGTATTAGGAGTACAAACTTGGTACTAGTAGGAGTAGTACTAGTACGGAATGCTCCTACTCTATCAACGAGCCCCGTCTGACACCAAATTTCTCGGCTTCCGTGCTACAGCTAGATCTTCCCCTCGTTTCTGTTTTCCAACCCGGCGGCGGGCGGGGTGTCGGTTTGCTCAACGGCGGTCCCACATGAAAGTGAAAATGCTAGGCAACACGCCTTCCCTAAGCTATGTGTCGTGCCGGACGGGCCGTGTTGTACTCCCGATTCCCGGGCGTGTGGGGGTGCGACGCGAACGAGAATGCAACAGCACAATAAGAATTAAAGCCACGATGATGCGATCGCAGTGGTGGTTACAGAAGGCAAGAAGAAAGATGGATCCACGAACGTGCGACCTCCTCCTCCTCAACTTAGTGCGCCAGGCCACCGACCGGCGGCTAAGGAGCGGCGGCTTTTGTGGCAAGGTCGAGGTGCTTCTCAGCAAAGGCATCTAAGGCTTCCAGCCGGTTGAGGAAGGCCAACGTCGTAGCCTCCTCACAGGCCTTGTAGATACCTATGTACACGATTTGCTCGTACACGTGGATGTGTAGGTCGACGAATTCTTGCAGGGCGAGGCGCCTAGCGGCGAGCGCGACGTCCAGGTGGACATTCTTCGTGGCGTCGGCGGGCAGTCACAGGGCCACCAGTGCTTGAAAGAGGTTCCGGCCATGGAGGCCGATTAGGGTGGCAGGCAATGAGGAGCCCGGGCGCGCGGGCTGGAGGAGTCTGGCGATGTCGTCCGCGAGCTTCTTGAGGACGGTGAACTTGTTGCTAGTGGCAACGATCATCTGGTCCAACTGAGAGTCGTAGTTGGCGTCGACGGCGGCCATCCACCAGCCGGTCTCCAACACCGTCTGGAGACGATCCTCGGTGCCATGCTGCAGGCCGGCGTCGTGGATCATCTGGCACAGCCGCTGGCCGCTCACGCGCATCGCCGCCGTGGGTCTGGAGTGAGCTCTTTTGCGCTTAGTGTAGGTGCTTAGGCAAATGCTTAGGTGTGTACGATGTGGTAGATGCATTGGAATGGAGGGGCGCCTTTATATGAGGGCAATGAGGGCAAACTGCGTTGCATTCACATCGTGCAACCTCTTTTCCCGGACCTCCTCCCCTTACTTCCCTCATGCGTTAATTGAAGGAGGATGCATTGGCCATTCAACATATCGGGAACCGCTACTCCCTCCCTCGTCTGCATTAAAGCCGTATCGGGAACTGTGCCGCCCGCTGTCAAATCGAATACTCCCTCCGTCTAGGTGAGTACTAAGTCATCTTACGAAAACCAAATAGTAAACACATAGGCGTGGTGCATTAACTCTCACGTTGTTTCCTATTTTTTGACATAAATAGAGGGATCAACCAAGAAGAGATGTGGGGCTTGTATGCTTTTAATGACTTGAGACTATCAAACATGACATGCAGTGGTCAGTTCGTTGCACAAGAACAAATACAACCCACGTCAGCACACACGCATCTTATATAGCATCACATCCAATGGCTATAAAAGATGAATGAGACCAAATTATACTCATCTAGATGAGTTCTAGCAAAACTGTATTAATAATACTTAGTACTCCTGCGCCATGTATCATATATTAGTATCATGTAGTACTTTATTTATTGCCATGTATGACACATAGTACTCAACTCTCTCTCTTTCTTCATTTAATTCTATGACACCTCATCAAAATTGCTAAGGCTAGTACCATTACAACCAGCCTTAGCAAATACTAAACATTAAGTTCTCTCGTTTTCCTCTCCACCTTGGTCACCTAGACGGAGGGAGTATACTGCGCGGGCTTTTCCTGCGCGGTAGGCGGGGCAGTTCCGCCTAGTCGGTTCAACAGAGACGCGAGAAGACGAGGGAGTAGGCTGCTGCAAACGTAGGGCTGTGTGATTTGACAGCGAGTTACTGCTGGACAGGTGGGGCCCCGTGATTTGACTTGCCATTATCATTTTAACTGTGGCGCTACGACCGGCGTGAGTCTCCCGATTCCTGACCACCTCCATACAGGTGCCTCTACCAATGCTCCACCATGTAGTAGAGGCTGGCTCTTGCATGAGAGTCCACTTCTCCACTTTTTCCTTGCCTCTCTTTCCTCCAAATATGCAAAAATGCCATGTAAAGCGCACTATTGTACTTACTTGCTCCTACAGGTGCTTAAGCTTGCCACATAGGCATAAAGTCTGATGTGGCAAGTTAATCAAGAAGAGAGATACTAATTTGGTGACCCAAGGAAGAAACGGTGCTAAGCGCGTGTACCTAGGTGAAAAGACAATTTTGAGTCTATAGCTAATTAAATGAAGCAAACTTAGCAACACCATTTCATTGGAAGAGGTCACTCCTTGGCAAATGCAATAAATACTTGTACTCCCTGTGTCCCATAATATAAGAATGTTTTTGGCACTACACTAGTGTCAAAAACGTTCTTATATTATGGGACGGAGGGAGTACGAAGAAAGAGATAGAGAGAAGTAAAAAAAATACACTTATAGCCAACCTTATAGCCAAAACCTTGTTGTAGTATGAGTGACTAAGTGATGACTATGTATGACATGCCAACATCTGATAGCCTAACGCACCGTGTTAAATCTCCAAAGGCGCGACCGCACGAGCGACGCGACGGTCGTGGTAGGCGCGACCACGATACGGGCTGTTGGCAGCCCTTGGATCTGAGATCAAACGGTCGCATGCTAAGTTGCTGAAAATTTGCAGAATAACCCCCCAGGATAGGATATTCACCCATAGGTCTAGAATCACGCCATGCAACCGTTCGATCTCAGATCCAAAGGCTCTCGGAAGCCCTATCATGGGAGAATGGAAAGCCACTACCCTGTCGTTCGCACGCTGGCAGTTCGCTCCTACTCGTCCCCGCACGTCCTTCAATACTACGGCGGTTCGCTCCTAGTCATCCCGTCCATTCACATTACGGCAGTTCCACTAATCCTAACCCTCCTCCCAAATCCATGGCGTCCCAAATCTCCCCGATCGGCGGTGAGTACAAGGTTAGAACCATCACCGGTGATGAGTTCTACGTCATCTACACCCGTTCTTCCGCGGCGGTGAAAGGATGCCTTTCTCGCTTCAGACGCATGTTCGAAGACTCAGATGATGAGTGGGTCGCTGGGCTAGATGTTGAGTACACCACAGTCCTGGGACAAGAGAAGGATCTAAAGGACGAAGAGAGGAAGAAGCCCGCCGTGATCCAGGTTTGCGTGCATGACTTATGCTTGGTCTACCACATATGCCATGCCGACGTTGAGTGCCAGGATTTTAAGGACTTCCTCGAGAGCAACCTAGTCAAATTCGTTACTGTAGACTTTGGTAACGACAAAGAAGTCCTGCGTCGGATAGGCCTCGTTGTAGGCAACACCTTCGACCTCCAGAAGAATCGGTTGGTGTCCTCTCGTCAGCCTTCAATGCTGACCCTGGCAGGAGCCATGGTTCATCCTTCGTACGGTAAACTGGATAAACCTCCATACACGTTTCATCGTCATGCATGGCAGCGGAATGTACTAGATATAGACCACATCCACTACGCTGCAATGGATGGCTACCTTTGCTTCAATATCTACAAGGGTTGGATGAAGAGCAACAACCAAGTGTGCGGTTCAAGCAAAGAAGTATCGGCCAAGAGGAAGAGGGGCAAGGACGAAGTCGAGGACGTGGACGAGGACTCCGAGTAAGGTGGCAGTGTCGTTGCTCATGGTGGTTCTAATTTAGTGTCTACCAGAATAGTTGCAAAGTTTAATTTCAGGTGTGCTTAATTTAATTTGAGGGTTGTGTTGTGCTGAGCCCCCAGCAGAACTATGTTATGTTTCTTCTTGTTACTTTAACTCTTCAGTACGTACATACTAGTATTTCTTACATTTCATCTTTTAGTTGGTATAGTACTACCACTTGTTTCTTCACATTATATACGTACAATAAATATGGCCAACATCATATAGCCAGCAGTTTAGTTGTCAAAGAATTTCAGGGTGCTTAGTTTTGTCAAAGAATTCCAGGTTGCTTAGTTTTATTTGAGGGGTGGGTTGTGCACTTGTGCTAGACACCATTATTGTGACAAGCCTTTTTAATAGCACTATATGCATAATTTGGCGACGAGCGCTCTCTATATGTACCACCTTTTTTTTAATTTCAAGTTTTGCTCCATGGCGCAATCCGTCAATACTACTACTGTACAAAAGTGGAGTATATACATTTTTTAAAAGGCTAGAGGGCGGGGCAGTCTAGCTCGGTCGGTTTCACGAGAGGCGAGGGCCTTTGTGATTTGACGGCTCATTACTGTTGTCAAATCGAATAGTACTACCCCGCCCGCTGCATGCCCGGCGCCTCCATTAAACCCCTCCGTTAAACCCGCATGCAAACCGAGAATCCTACTCCTGCCACACGTCCGTTCATGAGCGGGCCAGAATTAAACGCAACACCGGCCGAGCTCCTCCCGTCCGCCCTCAGTTTAAACGAGGCCAGACGCCGACCAAGCTCCTACCGTCCGCCCTCTATTTACACGAGGCCAGACAGACAGCGGGCAAGAATCGCACCCCTCCGCCGCTCCCCCATCTCCTCCTTCACCATTTTCTCCACTCTTCCGATGGCTTCTGATGACCCGTTCTCTGGCATATTACCCGGCTGGGTGGCCCGCCGAGCCCTCCGGATACGGGCGAGGCCGCTCGGTGCTTCACCAACCTCGATTGGCCCGACGGATCCAGTTGCCGCCCCAAGCAGGCGCGTGGTTCAGCAACTCGCCGCTCCAGTTCAGCTCGATGAGGAGTGGCGAGTTGCTCCACGCCGGCACGGCGGCTAGCTAGCCGGTACGGGCGCCGTCGCTGCCGTGTCGTACCGTGCCACCAGTGTCTGCGGTGGCCGCGCCTCCCGTGCCTGCGGCAGCGCCATGCAGGCAGAGACAGAAGCCGGGTGCATGGAGAGCGACGAGTCGGTGGCCAGCTTCTCCGTGTCCGCCGCCATCATCGAGGAGAAGTAGAACACGGGAGGCCGCCGCCACTTGGGACCCATGAAGGCCACCGCCGAGGCGACGACCGCGGATTCAGGTGGTTTCTTTGCTGCTTCGTCTCTTTCGAGGACCTTCGTCGACCCCGCAAGTGTCTGACGGACATGAGGAAGACAAAGGGATCCGCGGGCGGCCATTTAGAACTAAAATAAGTCTAGATACATCCATTTCTAGGACAAGTATTTCCGGACGGAGGGAGTATTAATTATACAAGAGAGCCGAATTGGCACCTCTTAGTTCATGTAAATGTAATGAAATCCATCATGTTTATATGAAGATCCGGCTTTTTTATACGAAATCCTTCATGCTTATATGAAATCAGTCCGTGTTTGCACGAATATCATCTGGTTGGATAGAGTTGTAAAAATGTATGCCGCTGGCGTTTGATGTCGTCCTCCGCTTAAGGAAGCGGGAATAAATTTGCTGGCTGCCGTTGGAGATGCTCTTTATGCTGGAAATAATAGAGTGACATCCAATCTATTTGAGTTAATTGCCTGTATGATTGTCCCTCTATAAAAAGTTAATTGCATGTACACTGTACACGTGACTTGCAGGGTGGCTACAGCTTCGTACAGAAAGTTAAAAAGAAACAAGTCCATCCTTAATCTTGTATTCTAAGTACTCTGTGGGTTCCACTGTGAGTACAGTAGCGAAAGAAGTATATATTAAATAAGTAGAGTAATATATAATATAAAAATATAAAGTTAAAAGACAGAATTCGAACTCATGTCATCGCGTTGCGAGCATCCGGCGCTAACCAGCCCAGCACATTTTTGTTGTAGACCATGCTGGAGATATATCTCCATGTCTACTCTTATATATACTCCATTCGTTCCTAAATATTTGTCTTTTTCAGATTTCAAATGGACTACCACATACGGATGTGTATGTAGACATATTTTAGAGTGTAGATTCACTCATTTTGCTCCGTATGTCTTTTCAGGAAGGGGTCAAATTTGTCCTTGATTTATTTATGAGGTAACCAGATGGCACTGCACCGCCAAGAAAAGAGGGTAACATCAAAATTATGGACTACTTTTTTGAGTATGTTGGTAAGGTCCGGTCATAGTCACTTGTTGAAATCTCTAAAAATACAAATACTCCCTCCGTCCGGAAATACTTGTCATCAAAATGGATAAAAGGAAATGTATCTAGACATATTTTAGTTTTAGATACATCTCTTTTTATCCATTTTGATGACAAGTATTTTCGGACGGAGGGAGTAGAAAACAGAGTTGGTGATGATGGTGTGCGTGCCATCCTGCAATATAGGCCGTCGGATTTATATCTAACGGATAGGAAAGAAACTATGGCAATTTTGCAAAAATATACCCACACGTCTCTCCACGTTCGCAAATAAGGCCTTCCCTCGTTCAACCTTTTCTCTCACAAGATAAACTACTCATACAAATGCATCTTGATGTTTCGTGCAACGCACGGGCAGCTAGCTAATTTCTTTTAAAATAGTTGCTGCGATAATTGGGTTGAAGTGATATATTTTATGTCTGCCCCGAATGATTTCAGATTCACTAGTAGTAACAAAGAAAAGGTTGCCTTGTTAATTAACAGAAAACAGGATGAAAACTATCACATGAGGCCGGTAAAAACAAGGCACACTAGGTTCAGCGTCATCGTCACTACAGCTGTGCGCGCGCGAGAAGTCTACATATCGAGGGGGCTACCGAGCGAGGCACCGAGACACAATGTTTGAGAGAGAAACCAATTGACAGATTATGATCAGATCGAGTTATCATATTACTTTGCTACTAAATACTTTGCTGCAGATACTAAGTTATCCAGGTGTGGTTGAATTGACAACTCAACTGCTAATACTTGAGAATATTCTTTGGCTCCCCTTGTGTCGAATCAATAAATTTGGGTTGAATACTCTACCCTCGAAAACGGTTGCGATCCCCTATACTTGTGGGTTATCAAGACTATTTTCTGGCGCCGTTGCCGGGGAGCATAGCTCTATTCTTTGAGTCACTTGGGATTTATATCTGCTGGTCACTATGAAGAACTTGAAAGACGCTAAGACAACAATTTATCCCTCAACTATGAGGGGAGGTAAGGAACTGCCATCTAGCTCTGCACTTGATTCACCTTCTGTTTTGAGTAAGCTTGCGACACCTAAACCTACTTCTGCTATTCGTTCTGATATGTCGCATGTTATTGATGATGTCACTTCTGCTATGCATGATACCTATGATGAAAGTACTTCTATGCTTGATACTACTGTGCCGCTTAGTGAATTTCTTGATGAACAAATTGCTAGGGCTAGAGAGAAAGAAATTATTGAAACTGATTATATTGATGAAAGTGATGATGAAGACTTGCCTGTTATTCCTGAGGGTTATGTTTTTGATAAAGAAGCTACTTTAGCTATTTTAGCTTGCAAAGATAGATATGAGCTCAAGAGGTTATTAGCTAAATGGAAGCAGGAATCTCTTAATGCTAGAATGAAACCTGACCCTGCTTTTGCTACTTCACCTATATGTGTTACTGATAAGGATTATGAATTCTCTGTTGATCCTGATATAATTACTTTGGTTGAATCTGATCCTTTTCATGGCTATGAATCTGAAACTGTTGTGGCACATCTTACTAAATTAAATGATATAGCCACCCTGTTCACTAATGATGAGAGATCTCGCTACTTCTATATTCTTAAAATATTTCCGTTCTCATTAAAGGGTGATGCTAAGATATGGTTTAATTCTCTTGATCCTGGTTGTGTGCGTAGTCCCCATGACATGATTTATTACTTCTCTGCTAAATATTTCCCTGCTCATAAGAAACAAGCTGCTTTAAGGGATATATATAATTTTGTGCAAATTGAAGAAGAGAGTCTCCCACAAGCTTGGGGGAGGCTTCTCAAGTTACTTAATGCTTTGCCTGATCATCCTCTTAAGAAAAATGAAATACTTGATATCTTTTATAATGGACTAACCGATGCTTCCAGAGATTACCTGGATAGTTGTGCTGGTTCTGTTTTCAGGGAAAGAACACCGGATGAAGCTGAAATTCTATTGAATAATACACTACTGGAATCAGCTAATTTGCCATCTGCCAGCTCTTTGCCGTCCGCTAGCTGACGGCAAAGAAGCTCTTTGCCATCAGCTACACATAAATAGACGCAAAGAAAAGGCTGACGGCAAAGAAGCTCTTTGCCATCTGCCAGCTCTTTGCCGTCTGCCAGCGGACGGCAAAGATTCTTTGCCGTCCGCTGGCGGACGGCAAAGAGTGTGGTGGCCCCCACCCCCCGCTCGTTTGAAAAATCCTAACGGCCCACAGCGGACGGCAAAGAGGCAGAAAGGCGGACGGCAAAGGCTGGCGGACGGCAAAGAGGGCACTTGCCTAACGGCAGGTACCCCCCGCCCGTTACTCACTTCGTCCTCGCCTCGCCCTTCTCCTCCCACCCCGCCGCCGCCGCCGCCGCCCGCCGCGCGCCGCCGCCCCGTCGCCCCCGCCGCCCCGTCGCCCCCG
>NC_057814.1:619341377-619342871 GCF_018294505.1 Triticum aestivum
TAGCTTTATTTCCTCCAATATGCTTACCATAATGACCTAGAGTTAGCTTATTTTCCTCCAAAATGACCCATTTTACCTAGGTTAGCTTATAAATGATGCAGTTCATCCAAGTTAGCTCAAAAATGACCCATTTCACCTAGATTAGCTCCTAAATGATCCATTTTACCTACGTTAGCTTTAAAATGGCCCATTTCACCTACGTTAACTCCAAAATGACCCATCTTACCTAGGTTATCTCATAAACGATCCATTTCAACTAATTTAGCTCATAAACGATCCATTTGACCTAAGTGAGCAAAAAAACGATCCATTTCACCTAAATTAGCTCTTAAATGATCCATTTCACCTAAGTTAGCTAAAAAACGATCCATTTCAACTAAATTAGCTAAAAAATGATCCATTTCAACAAAGTTAGCTCATAAACGATCCATTTCAACTAAGTTAGCTCAAAAACGATCCTTTTGACCTAAGTGAGCTAAAAAACGACCCATTTCACCTTAGTTACCTCAAAAACGATCCATTTCAACTAAGTTAGCTAAAAAACGATCCATTTCAACTAGCTTAGCTCCAAAATGACCCATTTCACCTTACTTAGCTCAAAAACGATGCCCTTCACCTTAGTTAGCTCATAAACGACCCATTTCAACTAAGTTAGCTCATAAATGATCCATTTCAACTAAGTTAGCTCATAAACAACCCATTTCAACTTAGTTAGCTCATATATGATCCATTTCACCTAAGTTAGCTCATAAATGACATATACTTCTTGTTCTAGTCTTCTTCTTGTTCTAGTCACCTATTTCTAACTTTCTTATTTACCATTTTGCAGATTTCATTCACTTGATGGAAGCTAGCTTGCTATGATGGAGTGCTTGCTTTTCCTTTGATGAAACTTTGCATTGTATCTAGCTTGCTATCTTCATGACACTTTGCATTGTAATATATATATGGATGGAACAATGTGTATGGATGGAACTTCCTTATGTATGAACAATGTGTATGGATGAAACTGATGTGATATGTGATATGAAACTTATGTGCTAGATATGTGTTGGATATGTGCTGGATATGAAACTTATATATGTGATATGTGCTGCAAATTGTGGGATTTAATAAAAAACAGAAAAAACAGACAATATGCAGGCTCTTTGCCGTCTGCCACCGACGGCAAAGAGCTCTTTGCCGTCCGCTGCGGACGGCAAAGAAGCCACGTGGCAGCCAACTGTGCTTCCTGGGAGCTGACCCATTTGGTCAGTTTGCCTACAGTGGCAGACGGCAAAGACTTTGCCGTCCGTGGCGGACGGCAAAGAACCTACAGTTTGCCTACAGTGGCAGACGGCAAAGAACCTGGCATCTAGTGACGTGTAGATGACATCATAAGGCGGACGGCAAAGACCAAAGGCTCTTTGCCGTCTGCGGCGGACGGCAAAGGTCTGCCGTTAGCCACTTAACGGACTGACAGCGCAAATATTGCCGTCCGCCCTCTTTGCCGTC
>NC_057814.1:619343351-619380536 GCF_018294505.1 Triticum aestivum
GCCTACAGTGGCAGACGGCAAAGAACCTGGCATCTAGTGACGTGTAGATGACATCATAAGGCAGACGGCAAAGACCAAAGGCTCTTTGCCGTCTGCGGCGGACGGCAAAGGTCTGCCGTTAGCCACTTAACGGACTGACAGCGCAAATATTGCCGTCCGCCCTCTTTGCCGTCCGCCGCAGACGGCAAAGAGCCTTTGCCGTCCGCCGCCAGGAAGCAGACGGCAAAGAAGCTGTTTACCGTAGCCTTCTTTGCCGGAGCCTTTTGCCGTCCGCGGCTGACGGCAAAGGTCTTTGCCGTCCGCCTTTCGAGCCTTTGCCGTCCGCCATGGCAGACGGCAAAGTAGCTGTTTCCTGTAGTGATATGTTGACAAATGAAAATAATTGGACACTTCCTGAGCCAGCTCCTGAGCCAATTCCTGAGCCTATTCCTAAACCAACTCCGAAGAAGAGAGCTGTTCTATTTCTCAGTCCTGAAGATATGCAAGAGGCAAAGAAATCTATGAAAGAAAAGGGTACTAAAGCTGAAGATGTTAAGAATTTACCTCCTATTGAAGAAATACATGGTCTTAATTTACCGCCTGTTGAAGAAACTTGTGATCTTAATCCTCCACCTATTGAAGAAACTCATGGTCTTGATAACCCTACACAGGTAGTTAAGGTAAATTCTCTCTATAGATTTGATGAAGGTGATATTCCTCACTATAAGTCTGCTAGACAATGCTTAGAAGAGTTTGATAATTTTATTGTCAAACAAGAAAACTTCAATGCTTATTTTGGTAGACAATTGAAATACAATTCCGATACGCTTGAACACTTGAGTAATTACATGGCTAATGTTAAATGTGAACTTAAACTCATTAGTAAACATGCTTCTATGGTTACCACTCAAGTAGAACAAGTACTTAAGGCTCAAAATGATTTGCTCAATGAAATGAATAGTAAGAAAAATGATTATGGTGTTAGAGTGGCTACTAGAACTGGTAGAATGACTCAGGAACCGTTGTATCCTGAAGGCCACCCTAAGAGAATTGAGCAAGATTCTCAGAGAAATAATATTGAGGCACCTAGTCCTTCTAAAAAGAAGAAAAAGAAAAATGATAGGACTTTGCATACTTCTAGTGAACCTATTGCTGAACCACCTGAGAATCCAAATGATATTTCTATTTCTGATGCTGAAACACAATCTGGTAATGAACGTGAGCCTAGTGAAAATGCTAATGATGATGTTCATGATGATGCTCAACCTAGTAATGATAATGATGTAGAAATTGAACCTGATGTTGATCTTGATAACCCACAATCAAAGAATCAATGTTATGATAAGAGAGATTTGTTGCTAGGAAACATGGTAAAGAAAGAGAACCTTGGGTTCAGAAACCCATGCCTTTTCCTCCCAAACCATTCAAGAAAAAGGATGATGAGGATTTTGAGCGCTTTGCTGAAATGATTAGACCTATCTTTTTGCGTATGCGTCTAACTGATATGCTCAAAATGAATCCGTATGCGAAGTATATGAAAGATATTATTACAAATAAAAGAAAGATACCGGAAGCTGAAATTTCCAGCATGCTTGCTAATTATACTTTTAAGGGTGGAATACCTAAGAAACTAGGAGATCTAGGAGTACCCACTATACCATGCTCCATTAAAAGAAATTATGTTAAAACTGCTTTATGTGATCTTGGAGCCGGTGTTAGTGTTATGCCTCTCTCTTTATATCGTAGACTTGATTTGAATAAGTTGACACCTACTGAAATATCTTTGCAAATGGCTGATAAATCAACTACTATACCTGTCGGTATTTGTGAGGATGTGCCTGTTGTGGTTGCAAACGTTACTATTTTAACGGACTTTGTTATTCTTGATATTCCCGAGGACGATAGTATGTCTATTATTCTTGGAAGACCCTTTTTGAATACTGCAGGGGCTGTTATTGATTGCAACAAAGGCAATGTCACTTTTCATGTTAATAGTAATGAGCATACGGTACACTTTCCGAGGAAACAACCTCAAGTCCACAGTATCAATTCTATTGGAAAAATTCCATCGATTATTTTTGGAGGTTTTGAATTTCCTCTTCCTACTGTCAAGAAGAAATATGATATTCTTATTATAGGGGATGTGCATATCCCCGTTGAGGTAACATAGTGTTATTCGAAATTTCTCCGGTTCCATGTTATTCGGAATGAGTTCGTTAACAAGACTTGATCAACCTTGTTAGTGGATTCCTTTTGATGAGCATGAGATGGATGAAACTAGAAGGCACAACCTTCTGTACCCTCTCTCTATTTTCTATTATTTAGTTGAAATAAAGTGAAAATAGTATTTTTCTGTCTGTTTTCTGATTTATCCGTGCAATATAAAAATACCCCGAAAATAAAAGTGCTCCAAATGCCCTGAAAATGGAATATGATTTTTTTAGAATATTTGAGAATATCTGGTACTGAGAACACAGCAGGAGGGGCAAGCACCTGGCCACGAGGGTGGAGGGCGCCCCCTACCCCCCTGGACGCGCCCCCCTGCCTCGTGGGCCCATGGTGGCTCCCCTCCACTTATTCCTGCACCCACACACTCCTTCTTCCTTCCACAAACACCAATATCCAGCTCAAGCACGAGTTCTAGCTCATCTTGCTGCGATTTTCGATCTCCTTGCTCAAAGCACCTCTCACAAAACTGCTTGGGGGTGATTGTTCCTTGGTATGTGACTCCTCCATTGGTCCAATTAGTTTTTGTTCTAGTGCTCTATTCATTGCAAATTTGTGCTGCCTAGGTGACCATGTTCTTGAGCTTGCATGTCAAATTTATATGGTTCCAAGTAGTTCTAATGCTTGATATAGGTTCTAGGCACTTGTAGGAGTAGTTGCTATCAATTTTGTTGAGCTTGGTTCACTTTTATTTGAAGTTACTAAAAATTTCAGAAATTTTTCAGAGGAAGAAATATGCTTAGGAAAATGTTCCAAGGTGGTTCTTCGAGGAAGCAAGGACCCAGGCTTGCAATGCGTGATGCTGACGATGAGCCACCAAGGGACGCTCCAGTGCGACCTTGTGAATGGCCTTCAGAAAACTTTATGGATCGAGCGGGAATCAAGGAAGAATTTAACGCATATTTGCGTAACGCTGATCTTGTGAGCTTCGAGGCAGAGAAGTGCCACCAATACCACTATCTCACTAGTACATTTGTGAGGAGGGTTGAACTTTCATCTTCACGTAATTCTCCAACTGTCCTGTTTGATCTTTATGAAAAATCTTATACCATGGACTTAGAGGATTTTACAGCTGCTTGCAAACTTCGACAATGGGGAACTGCTAGTGAACCTCGCAAATCTGAATTTAGAAATTTTCTTGCTAGTATAACTGTGGGGGAATCTAGAGATATAGAACAAGCTACCATAGGGAGCATCGATTTTCCTGCTATACATTATTTTGCTCTCTTCATAGGTAGGTGCATAAATGGTAAAGATGAAGCATGTCACATGTGTGTCCCTGATATTAGTATTCTTAGGAGTGTTGTGTTAGGAGACAAAAGTTATATCTTGGGAGCCATTGTTGCACGTAGGTTGCATCATAATAGATTCAATGGAGATTTCTTTGGAGGAATTTATGCAACCCGCTTAGCTGATTTTCTTGGTGTGGACATCCGTGAGGATGATATTGAGTTGCCTCCTACTTATTTAGACTATAATGCTATGTTCCACCACCAGTTTATCGAAAGGAATGAATCACCTCTCCGGTATCGCTTAATCTTTGACAAACGTCGTGCTGTCCGTATTACTCTCCCTGCTCCTGCCTTCTTTGATTATCAGGCAAAAGGAAGATATGTTATTACCAGAGAGGATGCAGATGAGTACGAGAGGAGGGCGGAGGCAGCTCGCCGCCACGCTGCAGCTCAGGAGGCAATAACTGTCGCAGCTCAGTACGACCCCAGCTACAACTATGGATATCCGCCAGGCCATCCGTGGCAATAAACCAACTTAGGCCAAAAGCCTAAGCTTGGGGGAGTACGTATCTCTCACCGATATTACATTTATGTTCACACACTCATTGCTAGATGTCGGTGCTCATACTTTTTCACTGTAATATCCATGCTAGTTTATTTTCTTTTTCTCGCTTTCTTCTTGTGTGTTTAATAAACCTTAAGAAAAACCAAAAAAAATTAGTGTAGCTTTTAGTTAGTTTACTTTTCTTGCTGTAGTAGTAATAATTAAAAAGAAACCCAAAAATATTTCTCGTTCTTCTTTTGCTTGTTGAGCTTTCCCGTGTAAATAGTTTTATTTCTTTTCTTTTCTTTGGGGGTCGATAGGAGAAGACCATAATTAAATTGTTGAAGTGGCTCTTATATGCATTATTGTTGATTTAACCAAGAGCAAATATTGCCTTGTCTTCTCATGTTTATTGAATGCTCGCAGATTCCAGCTTAGTCCAATGCACGTGCACTCTTATTATTATTCACATCGTTCGGTCGTGCAAGTGAAAGGCAATTATGAGGATATATGAGGGACTGACTGAGATGAGAAAAGCTGGTATGAACTCGACCTCTCTTGTTTTTGTAAATATGATTAGTTCATCGTTCCTGATTCAGCCTATTATGAATAAACATGTTTGCAATGACAATTAGAGATCATAATTGCTTATGCCATGCTTGATTAGCTATGAGTTATAATGGTTTACCTCGCATGCCAACATGCTATTAAAATGGTTGTGATGTGGTATAGTGGGGTGGTATCCTCCTTAAATGATTTAAGTGACTTGACTTGGCACATGTTCACACATGTAGTTGAAACAAATCAACATAGCCTTCACGATATTTATGTTCATGGTGGATTATATCCTACTCATGCTCGTACTCAATGTTTATTAATTTTAATGCATGTTCATGACTGTTGTCACCCTCTAGTTGGTCGCTTCCCAGTCTTTTGCTAGCCTTCACATGTACTAAGCGGGAATACTGCTTGTGCATCCAATCCCTTAAACCCCAAAGTTATTCCATATGAGTCCACTATACCTTCCTATATGCAGTATCTACCTACCGTTCCAAGTAAATTTGTATGTGCCAAACTCTAAACCTTCAAATAAACATTCTGTTTTGTATGCTCGAATAGCTCATGTATCAACTAGGGTTGTCCGTATCTTCCATGCTAGGCGGGTTATTCTCAAGAGGAGTGGACTCCGCTCCTCACTCACGAGAAAATGGCTGGTCACTGGGATGCCCAGTCCCATGCTTTATGCAAACTAAATCAAAATAATTGCAAACAAAACTCCCCCTGGGACTGTTGCTAGTTGGAGACACTCTTTGTTTCGAGCAAGTCATGGATTGATGCTTGTTGGTGGAGGGGGAGTATAAACTTTACCATTCTGTTTGGGAACCGCCTATAATGTGTGTAGCATGGAAGATATCGCCATCTCTTGGTTGTTATGTTGACAATTGAAGTATGCCGCTCAAAATATTATTTATCTCTGTTTCAAAACCGAGCTCTAGCACCTCTACAAATCCTTGCTTCCCTCTGCGAAGGGCCTATCTATTTACTTTTATGTTGAGTCATCACCCTCTTATTAAAAAGCACTAGCTGGAGAGCGCAACTGTCATTTGCATCCATTATTATTAATTTATATTGGGTATGACTATGACTGGATCTCTTTTACCATGAATTACAATGTCTAGTCAGTCCTTGATCTTTAAAGGTGCTCTGCATTTATGTTTTGCGGTTTCAGAAAGGGCTAGCGAGATACCATCCTCTTATATCATATTATGATTGTTTTGAGGAAGTGTTGTCATCCGAGATTTATTTATTATCGCTCGCTAGTTGATTATGCCATTGATATGAGTAAACATGAGACCTGAGAGTTATTGTAAATGTGGTTAGTCATAATCTTTGCTAAAAACTTGAATGCTGGCTTTACATATTTACAAAAACAAGAGCAAACAGAGTTTGTAAAAGTTTTTTTTATCACTTTCAGTTTATCAACTAAATTGCTTGAGGACAAGCAAAGGTTTAAGCTTGGGGGAGTTGATACGTCTCCGTCGTATCTACTTTTCCAAACACTTTTGCCCTTGTTTTGGACTATAACTTGCATGATTTGAATGGAACTAACCCGGACTGACGCTGTTTTCAGCAGACTTTCCATGGTGTTATTTATGTGCAGAAACAAAAGTTCTCGGAATGACCTGAAACTCCATGGAACGTCTATTTGGAAATAATAAAAAATCCTTGCAAAAGATGAAGACCAGGGGGCCCACACCCTAGCCACGAGGGTGGGGGCGCGCCTGCCCCCCTAAGGCGCGCCCCCTACCTCGTGGGCCCCCTGGAGCTCCTCCGACCTCAACTCCAACTCTATATATTTGCTTTCGGGGAGAAAAAACCAAAGAGAAGGATTCATCGCGCTTTATGATACGAAGCCGCCGCCAAGCCGTAAAACCTCTCGGGAGGGCTGATCTGGAGTCCGTTCGGGGCTCCGGAGAGGGGGATTCGTCGCCGTCGTCATCATCAACCATCCTCCATCACCAATTTCATGATGCTCACCGCCGTGCGTGAGTAATTCCATCGTAGGCTTGCTGGACGGTGATGAGTTGGATGAGATCTATCATGTAATCGAGTTAGTTTTGTTAGGGTTTGATCCCTAGTATCCACCATGTTCTGAGATTGATGTTGCTATGACTTTGCTATGCTTAATGCTTGTCACTAGGGCCCGAGTGCCATGATTTCAGATCTGAACCTATTATGTTTTCATGAATATATGTGAGTTCTTGATCCTATCTTGCAAGTCTATAGTCACCTACTATGTGTTATGATCCGGCAACCCCGAAGTGACAATAATCGGGACCACTCCCGGTGATGACCATAGTTTGAGGAGTTCATGTATTCACTATGTGCTAATGCTTTGTTCCGGTACTCTATTAAAAGGAGGCCTTAATATCCCTTAGTTTCCATTAGGACCCCGCTGCCACGGGAGGGTAGGACAAAAGATGTCATGCAAGTTCTTTTCCATAAGCACGTATGACTATATTCGGAATACATGCCTACATTACATTGATGAATTGGAGCTAGTTCTGTGTCACCCTACGTTATGATTGTTACATGATGAACCGCATCCGGCATAATTCTCCATCACCGATCCAATGCCTACGAGGTTTCCATATATTGTTCTTCGCTTATTTACTTTACCGTTGCTACTGTTACAATCACTACAAAACACCAAAAATATTACTTTTGCCACCGTTACTTTTGTTACCGTTACCACTACTATCATATTACTTTGCTACTAAATACTTTGCTGCAGATACTAAGTTATCCAGGTGTGGTTGAATTGACAACTCAACTGCTAATACTTGAGAATATTCTTTGGTCCCCTTGTGTCGAATCAATAAATTTGGGTTGAATACTCTACCCTCGAAAACTGTTGCGATCCCCTATACTTGTGGGTTATCAGCTGCCACCACTGCTGGATTCGGAGGCACCGGAAGGCCCACCAAGCCCATGGATGGCGAGGACCGTGGCGGGGGCGTCGGCGGTGCGCTGAGCGAGGTTTTCTTCGGCGAGCTTCAGGAGCGAAAACACGGTCTCAAACGGGGGCAAGGGAACCGTGTCCCCCAGCACGACCCGGATCGTGTCGAGACGGTCGTCGATGCCGTGGAGGAACTGAGTGGTCAGATCCACCTCGGAGACCGCGTGGTCGATGAACACGAGACCCGCGGTGAGCAGCTTCATGCTGCGCGCGTATTCGTCGACGGAGAGATCGCATTGTTTGAGGTTGCGATATTGACGATTGAGCATCATGTACCGACCCACGCGATTTGTGAGGAAGTAGTCCCGAATCTGAGTCCAGAGATCGAAAGTGGTGGTGGCACCGATCATGTGGTCAATGATCTGATCGGAGAGGGTAGCATACATGGCGAGGGCGACGTGAGTGTCGAGCTCAAGGTACTGGATGTTGGCGTTAGTTGGAGGAGAGTGCTCGATCAGATACATGACGCCGTATCGAAGCAGGACCATAAGGAAGAAGGATTTCCAGTTGTGGTAATTGTGCTCGGTAGGGTTGAGAAGGAATTTGATGTGGTTGGTGATGTCGACGTTGAGGATAGGGTGTTTGGCCGGTGGTGGCGGCGGCGCGGTGGAGGTGAAGAGGGGAGCAAATTGGGAGGAAGCTGGAGCAGTGGCGCTAGGGTTATCCTGGCAGAGTACCAAAGATGAACAGGGGAGAAGTGCCTGAAGGAAATATGCCCTAGAGGCAATAATAAAGTTATTATTTATTTCCTTATTTCATGATAAATGTTTATTATTCATGCTAGAATTGTATTAACCGGAAACATAATACATGTGTGAATACATAGACAAACAGAGTGTCACTAGTATGCCTCTACTTGACTAGCTCGTTAACTAAAGATGGTTATGTTTCCTAACCATAGACATGAGTTGTCATTTGATTAACGGGATCACATCATTACGAGAATGATGTGATTGACTTGACCCATTCCGTTAGCTTAGCACTTGATCGTTTAGTATGTTGCTATTGCTTTCTTCATGACTTATACATGTTCCTATGACTATGAGATTATGCAACTCCCATTTACCGGAGGAACACTTTGTGTGCTACCAAACGTCACAACGTAACTGGGTAATTATAAAGGTGCTCTACAGGTGTCTCCGAAGGTACTTGTTGGGTTGGCGTATTTCGAGATTAGGATTTGTCACTCCGATTGTCGGAGAGGTATCTCTGGGCCCACTCAGTAATGCACAGCACTATATGCCTTGCAAGCATTGTAACTAATGAGTTAGTTGCGGGATGATGTATTACGGAACGAGTAAAGAGACTTGCCGGTAACGAGATTGAACTAGGTCTTGAGATACCGACGATCGAATCTCGGGCAAGTAACATACCGATGACAAAGGGAACAACGTACGTAGTTATGCGGTTTGACCGATAAAGATCTTCGTAGAATATGTGGGAGCCAATATGAGCATCCAGGTTCCGCTATTGCTTATTGACCGGAGACGTGTCTCGGTCATGTCTACATTGTTCTCGAACCCGTAGGGTCCGCACGCTTAAAGTTCGTTGACGGTTATATTATGAGTTTATGTGTTTTGATGTACCGAAGGTAGTTCGGCGTCCTGGATGAGATCGGGGACATGATGAGGAGTCTCGAAATGGTCGAGACGTAAAGATCGATATATTGGACGACTGTATTCAGACACCGGAAAGGTCCCGAGTGATTTGGGTATTTTTCGGAGTACCGGAGAGTTACGGGAATTCGCCGGGGAGTATATGGGCCTTATTGGGCTTTAGGGGAAAGAGAGAGAGGAGAGGCTGCGCGCCCCCCCAAGGCCTAGTCCGAATTGGACTAGGGGGAGGGGCTGCGCCCCCTCCTTCCTTCTCTTCTCTCTCTCCTTTCCTTGACTCCTACTCCTACTACTTGGAAGGGGGGAATCCTACTCCCGGTGGGAGTAGGACTCCTCCTAGGGCGCGCCATAGAGAGGGCCGGCCCTCCCCCTCCTCCACTCCTTTATATACGGGGAGGGGGGCACCCCTTGGAGACACAACAATTGATCCCTTGGATCTCTTAGCCGTGTGCGGTGCCCCCCTCCACCATAATCCACCTCGATAATATCGTAGCGGTGCTTAGGCGAAGCCCTGCGTCGGTAGAACATCATCGTCGTCACCACGCCGTCGTGCTGACGGAACTCTCCCTCAAAGCTCGGCTGGATCGGAGTTCGAGGGACGTCATCGAGTTGAACGTGTGCTGAACTCGGAGGTGCCGTGCGTTCGGTACTTGATCGGTTGGATCGTGAAGACGTACGACTACATCAACCGCGTTGTGCTACCGCTTCCGCTTTCGGTCTACGAGGGTACGTGGACACACTCTCCCCTCTCGTTGCTATGCATCACCATGATCTTGCGTGTGTGTAGGAAATTTTTGAAATTACTACGTTCCCCAACAGTGGCATCCGAGCCTGGTTTTATGCGGTTATGTAATATGCACGAGTAGAACACAAGTGAGTTGTGGGCGATATAAGTCATACTGCTTACCAGCATGTCACACTTTGGTTCGGCGGTATTGTTGGATGAAGCGGCCCGGACCGACATTACGCGTACGCTTACGCGAGACTGGTTTTACCGCCGTGCTATGCACACAGGTGACTAGCGGGTGTCAGTTTCTCCAACTTTTGTTGAACCGAGTGTGACTACCCCGGTCCTTGAGAAGGTTAAAACAGCACTAACTTGACGAACTATCGTTGTGGTTTTGATGCGTAGGTAAGAACGGTTCTTGCTCAGCCCGTAGCAGCCATGTAAAACTTGCAACAACAAAGTAGAGGACGTCTAACTTGTTTTTGCAGGGCATGTTGTGATGTGATATGGTCAAGGCATGATGCTATATTTTATTGTATGAGATGATCATGTTTTGTAACCGAGTTATCGACAACTGGCAGGAGCCATATGGTTGTCGCTTTATTGTATGCAATGCAATCGCCCTGTAATGCTTTACTTTATCACTAAGCGGTAGCGATAGTCGTAGAAGCATAAGTTGGCGAGACGACAACGATGCTATGATGGAGATCAAGGTGTCGCGCCGGTGACGATGGTGATCATGACGGTGCTTCGGAGATGGAGATCACAAGCACAAGATGATGATGACCATATCATATCACTTATATTGATTGCATGTGATGTTTATCTTTTATGCATCTTATCTTGCTTTGATTGACGGTAGCATTATAAGATGATCTCTCACTAAATTATCAAGGTACAAGTGTTCTCCCTGAGTATGCACCGTTGCGAAAGTTCTTCGTGCTGAGACACCACGTGATGATCGGGTGTGATAGGCTCTATGTTCAAATACAACAGGTGCAAAACAGTTGCACACGCGGAATACTCAGGTTAAACTTGACGAGCCTAGCATATAACAGATATGGCCTCGGAGCACTGAGACCGAAAGGTCGAGCATGAATCATATAGTAGATATGATCAACATAGTGATGTTCACCATTAAAATTACTCCATCTCACGTGATGATCGGACATGGTTTAGTTGATATGGATCACGTGATCACTTAGAGGATTAGAGGGATGTCTATCTAAGTGGGAGTTCATAAGTAATATGATTAATTGAACTTTAATTTATCATGAACTTAGTCCTGGTAGTATTAGCATATCTATGTGTAGATCAATAGCTCGCGTTTAGCTCCCCTGTTTTTTTTTTATATGTTCCTAGAGAAATCTAAGTTGAAAGATGTTAGTAGCAATGATGCGGATTGGATTCATGATCTGAGGATTATCCTCATTGCTGCACAGAAGTATTATGTCCTTGATGCACCGCTAGGTGGCGGACCTATTGCAGGAGCAGATGCAGACGTTATGAACGTTTTGGCATAGCTCAATATGATGACTACTTGATAGTTAGTGCACCATGCTTAACGGCCTAGAATAGGGACTTCAAAGACATTTTGAACGTCATGGACCATATGAGATGTTCCAGGAGTTGAAGTTAATATTTCAAGCAAATACCCAAGTTGAGAGATATGAAATCTCCAACAAGTTCTATAGCTAAAAGATGGAGGAGAATAGCTCAACCAGTGAGCATGTACTCATATTGTCTGGGTACTACAAATTGCTTGAATCAAGTGGGAGTTAATCTTCCAGATAATATAGTAATTGACAAAGTTCTCTAGTCACTATCACCAAGTTACTAGAACTTTGTGATGAACTATAATATGCAAGGGATGACGAAAGTAATTCCTGAGCTCTTTGCAATGCTGAAATTGGCAAAGGTAGAAATCAAGAAAAACATCAAGTGTTGATGGTTGACAAGACCACTAGTTTCAAGAAAAAAGGGCAAAGGGAAGAAGGGGAACTTCAAGAAGAACGGCAAGCAAGTTGCTGCTCAAGTGAAGAAGCCCAAGTCTGGACCTAAGCCTGAGACTAAGTGCTTCTACTGCAAAGGACTGGTCACTGGAAGCGGAACTACCCCAAGTATTTGGTGGATAAGAAGGATGGCAAAGTGAACAAAGGTATATTTGATATACATGTTATTGATGTGTGCTTTACTAGTGTTTATAGCAACCCCTCGGTATTTGATACTGGTTCAGTTGCTAAAAGATTAGTAACTCGAAACGGGAGTTGCAGAATGAACAGAGACTAGTTAAGGGTGAAGTGACGATGTGTGTTGGAAGTGGTTCCAAGGTTGATAAGATCATCATCGCACACTCCCAATCCTTTCGGGATTAGTGTTGAACCTAAATAAATGTTATTTGGTGTTTGCGTTGAGCATGAATATGATTCGATCATGTTTATTGCAATACGGTTATTCATTTAAGATAGAGAATAATTGTTATTCTGTTTACATGAATAAAACCTTATATGGTTACACACCCAATGAAAATGGTTCATTGGATCTCGATCGTAGTAATACACATATCCATAATATTGAAGCCAAAAGATGCAAAGTTAATAATGATAGTGCAACTTATTTGTGGCACTGCCGTTTAGGTCATATTGGTGTAAAGCGCATGAAGAAACTCCATGCTGATGGGCTTTTGGAATCACTTGATGCTTGCAAACCATGCCTCTTGGGCAAGATGACTAAAACGCCGTTCTCCGGAACAATGGAGCGAGCAACAGATTTGTTGGAAATCATACATACTGATGTATGTGGTCCGATGAATATTGAGGCTCACAGCGGGTATCGTTATTTTCTGACCTTCACAGATGATTTGAGCAGATATGGGTATATCTACTTGATGAAACATAAGTCTGAAACATTTGAAAAGTTCATATAATTTCAGAGTGAAGTGGAAAATCATCGTAACAAGAAAATAAAGTTTCTACGATCTGATCGTAGAGGAGAATATTTGAGTTACGAGTTTGGTCTTCATTTGAAACAATGCGGAATAGTTTCGCAACTCACACCACCTGGAACACCACAACATAATGGTGTGTCCGAACGTCATAAACGTACTTTATTGGATATAGTGCAATCTATGATGTTTCTTACCGATTTACCACTATAGTTTTGGGGTTATGCATTAGAGACAGCTGCATTCACATAAAAAAAGGGCACCATCTAAATCCGTTGAGACGACACCGTATCAACTTTGGTTTGGCAAGAAACCAAAGTTGTCGTTTCTTAAAGTTTAGGGTTGCGATGCTTATAAGAAAAAGTTTCATCCTGATAAACTCAAACCCAAATCGGAGAAATGTGTCTTCATAGGATACCCAAAGGAGACAGTTGGGTACACCTTCTATCACAGATCCGAAAGCAAGATATTCGTTGCTAAGAATGGATCCTTTCTAGAGAAGAAGTTTCTCTCCAAAGAAGTGAGTGGGAGGAAAGTAGAACTTGATGAGGTAACTGTACCTGCTCCCTTATTGGAAAGTAGTTCATCACAGAAATCTGTTCCTATGACTACTACACCAATTAGTGAGGAAGCTAATGATGATGATCATGTAACTTCAGATCAAGTTACTACCGAACCTCGTAGGTAAACCAGAGTGAGATCCGCACCAGAGTGGTACGGTAATCCTGTTCTGGAGGTCATGTTACTTGACAATGACGAACCTAGGAACTATGAGGAAGCGATGATGAGCCCAGATTCCGCGAAATGGCTTGAGGCCATGAAATCTGAGATGAGATCCATGTATGAGAACAAAGTATGGACTTTGATTGACTTGCCCAATGATCGGCGAGCCACTGAGAATAAATGGATCTTCAAGAGGAAGACGGACGCTGATAGTAGTGTTACTATCAACAAAGCTAGAATTGTCGCAAAAGGTTTTCGACAAGTTCAAGGTGTTGACTACGATGATAGTTTGTCACTCGTATCTATGCTTAAGTCTGTCCGAATCATGTTAGCAATTGCCGCATTTTATGAAATCTGGCAAATGGATAAACAAAAATGCATTCCTTAATGGATTTATTAAAGAAGAGTTGTATATGATGCAACTAGAAGGTTTTGTCAATCCAAAAGGTGCTAACAAAATATGCAAACTCCAGCGATCCATCTATGGACTGGTGCAAGCATCTCGGAGTTGGAATATACGCTTTGATAAGTTGATCAAAGCATATAGTTTTATACAGACTTGCGGTGAAGCCTGTATTTACAAGAAAGTGAGTGGGAGCACGACGGCATTTCTGATAAGTATATTGTTGATCGGAAATAATGTAGAATTATTCTGCAAAGCATAAAGGAGTGTTTGAAAGGAGTTTTTCAAAGAAAGACCTCGGTGAAGCTGCTTACATATTGAGCATCAAGATCTATAGAGATAGATCAAGACGCTTGATAAGTTTTTTCAATGAGTACATACCTTGACAGGATTTTGAAGTAGTTCAAAATGGAACAGTCAAAGAAAGAGTTCTTGCCTATGTTACAAGGTGTGAAATTGAGTAAGACTCAAAACCCGACCACGGCAGAAGATAGAAAGAGAATGAAAGTCATTCCCTATGCCTCAGCCATAGGTTCTATAAAGTATGTCATGCTGTGTACCAGATCTATTGTATACCCTACACTGATTTTGGCAAGGGAGTACAATAGTGATCTAGGAGTAGATCACTGGACAGCGGTCAAAATTATCCTTAGTGGAATAAGGATATGTTTCTCGATTATGGAGGTGACAAAAAGGTTCGTCGTGAAGGGTTACCTCGATGCAAGTTTTAACACTGATCCAGATGACTCTAAGTCTCAATCTGGATACATATTGAAAGTGGGAGCAATTAGCTAGAGTAGCTCCGTGCAGAGCATTGTTGCCATAGAAATTTGCAAAATACATACGGATCTGAATGTGGCAGACCCGTTGACTAAACTTCTCTCACAAGCAAAACATGATCACACCTTAGTACTCTTTGGGTGTTAATCACATAGCGATGTGAACTAGATTATTGACTCTAGTAAACCCTTTGGGTGTTGGTCACATGACGATGTGAACTATGGGTGTTAATCACATGGTGATGTGAACTATTGATGTTAAATCACATGGCGATGTGATCTAGATTATTGACTCTAGTGCAAGTGGGAGACTGAAGGAAATATGCCCTAGAGGCAATAATAAAGATATTATTTACTTCCTTATTTCATGATAAATGTTTATTATTCATGCTAGAATTGTATTAACCGGAAACATAATACATGTGTGAATACATAGACAAACAGAGTGTCACTAGTATGCCTCTACTTGACTAGCTCGTTAACTAAAGATGGTTATGTTTCCTAACCATAGACATGAGTTGTCATTTGATTAACGAGATCACATCATTAGGAGAATGATGTGATTGACTTGACCCATTCCGTTAGCTTAGCACTTGATCGTTTAGTTTGTTGCTATTGCTTTCTTCATGACTTATACATGTTCCTATGACTATGAGATTATGCAACTCCCGTTTACCGGAGGAACACTTTGTGTGCTACCAAACGTCACAACGTAACTGGGTGATTATAAAGGTGCTCTACAGGTGTCTCCGAAGGTACTTGTTGGGTTGGCGTATTTCGAGATTAGGATTTGTCACTCCGATTGTCGGAGCGGTATCTCTGGGCCCACTCAGTAATGCACATCACTATAAGCCTTGCAAGCATTGTAACTAATAAGTTAGTTGCGGGATGATGTGTTACGGAACGAGTAAAGAGACTTGCCGGTAACGAGATTGAACTAGGTATTGAGATACCGACGATCGAATCTCGGGCAAGTAACATACCGATGACAAAGGGAACAATGTATGTTGTTATGCGGTTTGACCGATAAAGATCTTCGTAGAATATGTGGGAGCCAATATGAGCATCCAGGTTCCGCTATTGCTTATTGACCGGAGACGTGTCTCGGTCATGTCTACATTGTTCTCGAACCCGTAGGGTCCGCACGCTTAAAGTTCGTTGACGGTTATATTATGAGTTTATGTGTTTTGATGTACCGAAGGTAGTTCGGCGTCCTGGATGAGATCGGGGACATGATGAGGAGTCTCGAAATGGTCGAGACGTAAAGATCGATATATTGGACGACTGTATTCAGACACCGGAAAGGTCCCGAGTGATTTGGGTATTTTTCGGAGTACCGGAGAGTTACGGGAATTCGCCGGGGAGTATATGGGCCTTATTGGGCTTTAGGGGAAAGAGAGAGAGGAGAGGCTGCGCGCCCCCCCAAGGCCTAGTCCGAATTGGACTAGGGGGAGGGGCTGCGCCCCCTCCTTCCTTCTCTTCTCTCTCTCCTTTCCTTGACTCCTACTCCTACTACTTGGAAGGGGGGAATCCTACTCCCGGTGGGAGTAGGACTCCTCCTAGGGCGCGCCATAGAGAGGGCCGGCCCTCCCCCTCCTCCACTCCTTTATATACGGGGAGGGGGCACCCCTTGGAGACACAACAATTGATCCCTTGGATCTCTTAGCCGTGTGCGGTGCCCCCCTCCACCATAATCCACCTCGATAATATCGTAGCGGTGCTTAGGCGAAGCCCTGCGTCGGTAGAACATCATCGTCGTCACCACGCCGTCGTGCTGACGGAACTCTCCCTCAAAGCTCGGCTGGATCGGAGTTCGAGGGACGTCATCGAGTTGAACGTGTGCTGAACTCGGAGGTGCCGTGCGTTCGGTACTTGATCGGTTGGATCGTGAAGACGTACGACTACATCAATCGCGTTGTGATAACGCTTCCGCTTTCTGTCTACGAGGGTACGTGGACACACTCTCCCCTCTCGTTGCTATGCATCACCATGATCTTGCGTGTGCGTAGGAAATTTTTGAAATTACTACGTTCCCCAACAGTGCCCGCGCCAGAGGTGGCCGAGGAGGGAGCTGTAGCGGAGAGGGAGGGTGAGGAGGTGGCGGAGAAAGTCGCCGCGGAGGAGGAAGAGGAGTGCTGCTCTGACATGGCGGCGGCCTGGAGACTACTGATACCAAGTTGGAGAGTAAACTTGCTCTCTTGTGTTGATTATCACACATACATCAGTGTTACATATATACACCCCATGGAGTGGCACGCGGGCCGGAGGAAGTCGGTTTAGATCCTACAATCTAGGAGGCGACGTGCGCACTACATACAAGTACAAGTGCATGTTAACAATATGTTCTTCTGGAGGAGCCGTCGAGCGTCCGTCTCCGCCGTCGTAAGCGACTGGCGGTAGACCCACATGCTGCGACCATCCTCTTCCTCGATCGCAGCATGTGCCCAAATCACCATTGATCGCTGACATGGCACATGCTGCGACGCAACTAAGGACAACTCCAACGCACGACCCCATAGGGTCGCTCGTGTCCATTTGGGGTAAGCGGACAAAGCAGGCCCTCCAACGTGCGGCCGCAAACGGACCATCGTCCATTTTCTGTCCGCTTTCGACCCATTCCCGGCCCAAGTTTGGGCCAAGTTTGCGGCCGAATGGACACACGCAGATAGCGCGTGGCGCCTGCCCATGTCCTCCCCTGGCTCACCCGTCAGGGACACAGACACCCCTTATTCTACCCCCAGCTCCAGTCACACCCCCGCACCTCTTGTCCCTCGCCGCCGCCGCCGCCATTGCCGCTGTGCAGCTCGGCCGCGCGCTCGCCCCAACCCTTGTCCATGTTGTCGCGCCGGCACCGCCTCGCCGTGGACGAGGAGTTGCCGCCCACGATCAAGAAGGTGTGAGGCCGCCTCCTCCACTACAACGGAGGAGGTGGTTATGGCGGTGCCTCAGACTCAACGGCTGTCATCTCCAAGGCCGAGCTCGCAGCGAGGCAGCAGGCGATGTACGACCGACGCACGCCGCTCCGCGTTCGTCAAGAGCGACGTGCTGCCGGACTAGGTCTGCAACGACCCTGACCTCACCGCCGCGTGGGAGCTCGATCGCTCCGTGACCACTGTGGAGATGGCCGCTAGGCGGCGCCGCCGCCTTGACGGCGAGCTCACCTGGATATGTGAGGAGTGGTCACTTAGCGACTGCTTAGCCAACGCCGGTGGCGGGAATGCCACCGCCAGGGCTCCAAAGGCCACGTCAGCAGTGGTTGCGGCAACACTCCGCATAGCGCAACAGGAGGCAGAACGGCTCCTACGCGAGCAGCAGGCAACCACCGGACAAGGCTGTCGCGGCCCTCCGGCGTCATTCCGCCATTGGAGGTACCACGAAGACGACGACACCGATGAAGATGGCGGTGCGGCAGGGCAGGGCGGCCACCCGTACAAGGTGGTCGTCCGGTATAGGGTATAGCTTTATTTTTAGTTTTTTTTGCTAAACGGTTGAAATACCGACCTTTTATGTAAATTATGTCCGAACTTTAATAAAATCCGTCCGGTTTGAACGAATTTCTTTCGATTAGTTTGAATTGTTGGCCAGATGTATACGAGCAACGTTGGATGGTTACCTCCCGCATTCATGTCGGTAGACTGATCCCATATCCGCGGACGGACGTGGGGAAAATCTGCGGGTTGCCGTTAAAGATGCCCTTGCACGTGCAGATTTAGGTAGGAGTAGTCAACAGTGTCATGGCCGTCGTGGCCCTACATTTCTTATGCCCAATCACGAAGCAGGAGCGGGTGCGCTACCGCCCCCGTTCTTCCATCGTGGCATGGTACTCTCCGTCCCCGGCGGGGCGCATTGACGACTGACCCCGCACTCGGCTTGCTTTGGAGCCTAAGAGCAACTCCAACGGGCCGACCCAAACGGACGACGATTTCGTCCGCCTTTTGTCCGTTTGGGTCGGCCGCCCGCTCGGCGTCCGCCCTGTTTTTTATATGGGTCGGCAGCGCGCCCAACGCGTCGACCCATATGTGCAGGCGTGGCCGGCGGGCCGCCCAATACATTGCATTCAACATATTATGAAATGAAAATTTAACAAACAAAATAGTTTAGCCGCCCAAATAAATAGTATAGTTTTACAGGCCAAATAAAAATAAAAATGTTTCACATAGTTTTGCAAACGAATAAAAGAAGATACATCTATTGGTTGCCAACATGAGTCCACATATGCTCAACCAAATCATTTTGCAGTTGCACGTGAGTTTCCCAATCACGCATGTCTTCATGAAACTGAGTGAACTGCTCAAATGTTGCCGCTACTCCATGCTCAGGCACGACATTCTCACCCTGAAACTGAAAGCCTTGATCGTACAGACGTTCCGACCGCTCGTCTCTACGATCATATTGTGCATGGTCACACAAGCAGTCATCACCTCCCATAGTTTCTGTGTGCTCCAAGTATTAGCAGGATACCGAACGATGCCCCATCGAGATTGCAAAACACCAAAGGCACGCTCGACATCCTTTCTAGCACTCTCTTGTTCTTGGGCAAATCTTTTCCTTTTCTCTCCGACAGGGTTGGGTATTGTCTTTACAATAGTGGTCCACTGAGGATAGATACCATCACCCAAATAGTAGCCTTTGTCGTAGTTGTGGCCGTTGACAGTAAAGTTTACCGGTGGGCTGTTGCCTTCGGCAAGCCTAGCAAACACCGGCGAGCGCTGAAGCACGTTGATATCATTGTGTGATCCAGCCATGCCAAAGAAAGAGTGCCAGATCCAGAGATCTTGAGACGCCACGGCCTCTAGTATGACAGTGCAAGCCCTGACATGTCCCTTATACTTCCCTTGCCAAGCAGAAGGGCAGTTCTTCCACTCCTAGTGCATGCAGTCTATGCTGCCAAGCATCCCCGGGAAGCCCCTGCTAGCATTCATCGCCAACGAATGGGTTGTATCTTCAGCTGTCGGCTCTCTCAAGTACTCAGGGCCAAACACAGCAATCACAGCCTTGCAGAACTTATACAGGGACTCTAGGCATGTAGACTCGCTCATACGGACGTACTCGTCAATGAGATCACTGGGCACTCCGTATGCAAGCATTCGGATGGCGGCAGTGCATTTCTGATAAGAGGAGAAACCAATCTTGCCGACGGCATCCTCTTTGCACTCGAAGTAGTCATCATAGCCGACCACTCCCTCTCTAATACGGTTGAAAACATGCCTACTCATACGGAACCGGTGGCGGAATTTGTGATGTTTGAACAACGGGTTTGTTGTATCAAAGTAGTCCTTCCAGAGAAGGAAATGCCCGCTCTCCCGGTTACGATTCAACGCCGGAAGGTGGCCCGGAATGGAGCCACGGAACAACGGCCGCTGGTTGTTGAGGTGGTGATGGACCAACACAGCAGCCAATATCTCCTCCTCCTCGTCGGACGACGAATCGTCGGAGTCGCAAATGAAATTGTGGAAAAAGAACTCGTCGGCGGAGTCCATTTTCGTACCTTGGCAAACTGTCGAACAGCTTGTGGGCGTCGAAGAAGGAGACGCCTGGCGAGGGGAGACGCGGCGCCCACAGACCAGCTAGCTGCCCTGCCGGAGTCCGACGAGTGTGACGGCGTCCGACGAGCGTGCCGGTCGTATGTGGCGGGGGCGGCAAGGCGTCTTCTTGGTCGCGGGCGGCTGGGCGGTGGGGGAAGCGGCGGGGGGAACCAGTTTGCTCCCTGGCGGCAAAACGGTGGCGGCGGGCAACTGGGGGCAGGGGCGGCGTTGCTGGGCGGATGTGGAGGCGGCGGCAGCTGGAAGAGTCGCCAGCAAAAATGGGCAGCGGCGTCGGTGACGGAGGAGGCGGGGGCAAGGGTTGCTTGTTGGCCGGGGGGAGGGAGGCCAATGTGCCACAGACCAACGGGACCGGGGCAGGAGTAGGCGAGCGCGCGCGTCCGTCGCATGTCCGCGCCGACGCAAATCAATCTCAAAAATGAAACGGGAATGGATTGCCCGCGGACGAAAAACGGATGCACGTCCGTTTGGGTCGGCGCAATGGACCGCCTTTTCTGTCCGCGCCGATCCAAACGGATGGCTGCGAACAAAATGGGTCGCCCCATTGGAGTTTCATGATCAGTCAGCGACCGAGGAAAGCAAAACGACAGGCCAGGCGCAAAAGCGCCTGAGATTTCACGATAAATTAAACGAAAGTGCAAAAGTGCTACGGCGAACTCTGTAGACTGTAGCGCACAGTAGGTTAGCAGCGACGGCGGACCCGCTCCGCTTCTCTCTCAGCCTCTGCACGCTGCTCCGTGCCGTCTTGTGGGCAGGGCGAAACGGCGCCGCAGCCCAGGAAGGGAACTCGTCTTCACAGCGGCGCTACAACGTGATCCCCGGCCGCTCGTTTTCCTCCATCGGGCGCCACGGATTACGTGCGCACTACTTCTACTCCTACTCCTTATAGTAGTACTTGCTAATGCGGCGTGCGTACGTACGTGCGTGTGCAGCGGCGCCCTGCCTCAATGCTTCGGGTGTTTTTAATTTCATTCAGGTCAAGTCCAGGCCACCTGGAGCCTTTTCTTGTTCTGGACGACGGCGGGCGGGGCGCACGGTCGGAAAGACGGAAAAGGGAAGCCTTTTGGACCAGCGGCCAGTGGCACGTACGTACGGTTGAGTTTATGCTTTCTTTTCTCATCTACTATAAATCTTTAGATCACATCCAAACGGCGAAAGGAGATCCGGTATTATTATATTTATATTATTGGAATGAGCGCATAGTCTATGCTTACTGGCGACCGTCCGTCGGCACTCGGCAGTCAAGCTGGCTTCTTGACCCCGGAAATACGTTGCACGGCTTTGGACGATAAACAAATACTCATTTCAAGACACGATAATGATGATGCCTTGTCTTTTTCAGCGGGAGGCCGAAGCAAAACGGCGTCACGGGCAAGCCTAACCAGGGACCCCCTCCTCCGTCTATCTATACCACGTACTACTGTAAATCAACTCTACTCTACGGTGTCTTCGTGACAGTGATAGTGATAGTAGCACTAACAGTATACTACTGCATGGAAACAAGCAACAACACTAGTCTATTACTCACTAGTGTTACACAGGGCGCGGCCCTCGGCCGAGCCGACCTCGTTTCCCTCCCTGGATTACTACGTCTACGTTATTTAACGTGACCACGTCCCGTTTTCCCGTCGCTGCCGCGGGCATTGCCGCGTGCGCACGACTCCACTCCGTCCGTCCGTCCGCCCGCCCGGCCGCGACGTGCCTTGGTTTCGTCTCGGCACTCGCCGTCGCCGAGGGCCCCGCGGCGGCACGGCCGAGCTCGGCTCGCCGTCCTTGTCTCGTCCCGGGCGGTGGGGCCGACGACGGCGCGCGGTGGTCGAAAAGGGGGAGGAGATCGTCCGCTTTCGAGTTAGTGCTACGGCTCATGCTCGATCCGATTCTCTCTTTTTTCAGATACAGACAGGGAAAGGAGGGGAAAATACGGTGGAGGCACGGAGCCGTGGAGGGAGTGGACCATCCTATTCCGTCTGGATGGTGGCTGCGGCCAGGAACCGGGCAGCTGCGCAACTGTACAGTACAGGTACAGCCACGCCGGAGCGTTTGCTGGCCCAATCATTCCGCCCCGACGACGCCGACGCCGGCTTCGTTCCCTAGCCAAGCTTGTGTCTATAGCAGAGTCGTCCCGAACGTAGCCAACAAAATACGATAGGAGCAACTCTAATAATAGAGTCGTCGAAATCACAGCCTCCAAAACCAATTTGAAGCGTCCCTCTGCTGAAATTTGGAGTGGGCTTTACGCCCATCTATCAATTTCTGAAAATCTCTAAGGGTCCATGTGGGTTTATTGGCACTAGGTGGAGGTGAGAAGTTTAGTCCCACTCTCAAAGTGGAAAAGAAGTTGGACCTCTTTATAAGGGATGTTCTTTCACATGCTATTGGAGCTTGAGAATAGAAGAGGCCCTCGCGCGCTCCTCCTTTGCCGCCCGCCGCGCCGCGGGTTGTGGGATTGAGCCGAGCCGAGCTCACACCTACGCGCTTATTTTTGCCAGTCACTAACGGAGAGTTTCGCACAGCTGGGTCACGATCTGAGACGTCGGATTGTGGGCTGTCACGGACTCGGACGTGGGTCGAGCCTACGTCTCCACGCGGTTGCGCCTATATAAGTGTGCGGTGTCTCCCAACCCTAACCGCCATGAACAGATCACATCTGCTCCAGCGCACGCCCACCGTCGTTCCTTTGCTGCTGTTGCCGCCGGTGACTTCATCCCGTCCGCCGCGTACACGGTCGACGGGAGAGCAGGTCTCCGAAACCACGTCTCTCTGGTTCCTGTACGGGAGAGAGGCGAATAGGTCTTTGGGAAGCGACTACGCGACTGCTCGTTGTTCGTCTACTTCCTCTACATCCGCTTCGTCCTCGTCATCACCATGTCCACCGACGCCGACCGTGCTGCCGCCGAGAAAGCTGAAGCCGACAAGAAGGCCGCCGAGGATGCCGCTGCTGCTGTCACCGCCGCCGGGGCTTCTGCCTGGCCTACTGGAGGGTATAACACGTTTATCCCTCTCCTGATTATTTCTATATTAGCAGTACTAGCACTATGTGTAGATCTGTCTACTGTTTGCGTAGTACGTGCATGTTTAGTTGAATATCAGTACGTTGTTAATTATGTCAATGCCATGCTAGTCGTCTATTTGTGGATTAAATTAGTCGAAAAATTGTCTATTTACTCAGCAATCCAAATACCTAATATGTGTAGGAATTTTTCGGCAAGTGGCTTTGCCGCTGCACTGAAACCGGATAAGTTTATCGGTACGTACTTTAAGCGTTGACAGACTAAGACCACTTTATGGCTCACGGCTATGAACGTGTTCTGGGTCACCGGTGTCCCCACGAGAACGATTGCTCCTGAACAGGAGAAGGCGTTCAGGGAGGCCACCGTTGTGTTTCTCGGAGTAGTTCTTAGCGTGATCGGAGATAACTGGTCGACGCATATTTACATGTGCATGTCGCCAAGGACTTGTGGGAGGCGCTCGAATCTAAGTTCGGGGGCCGCCGATGCCGGGAGCGAGATGTATATTATAGAGCAGTCCCACGATTACAAGATGGTTGAAAACCGTCCTGTATTGGAGCAGGCTCATGAGATAATATGCATTGTTAAGGAGCTTGAGCTTCTTAAGTGCGAGTTACCAGGCAAGTTTGTCGCGGGCTGCATAATCGCTAAGCTCCCTGATTCCTGGAGGAACTTTGCCACCACTCTAAAACGCGTGAATTTTCTGTGGAGGATGTCATTGGCCATCTGAGTGTTGAGCAGAATTCAAGGGCAAAGGACTCGCACGAAAAAGGGGCCGAAGGGACTTCTGTCGCCAAGATGGTGAACCAGAAGAACTTCAACTCCCACAAGCCCAAGGGAAAGAACGGTGTCCAACACAATACCGACTTTAAGAAGAAGGATAAGAAGACCTTCAAGAAGAACAAGAAGGATGAGGGCTGCTTTACTTGTGGTTCGGTTGAACATTGGGCCAACAAGTGCCCAAACAAGTACAAGAAGCCAGGACAGGACTCCAAGTCTATCAACATGATTGTGGGCAACAATGAGAATGGTGCATCTGGGTACGGTAATTTATTTACTGTTTTTTCAGTGTTTCAGCCCACCGATTGGTGGGTGGACACAGGTGCAGGTGTTCATGTGTGTGCTGACATTTCGTTGTTCACTTCTTACCAGGTCACAGGCCACGGGTCCGTATTGATGGGGAATGGCGCGAGTACTTCTGTTCATGGTGTTGGCACGGTCGATCTGAAGTTTACTTCGGGAAGGATCGTGCAGCTGAAGAACGTGCAGCATGTCCCCGCCATCAGGAAGAACCTCGTTAGTGGCTCCCTTCTATGTAGAGAAGGGTTTAAGTTGGTTTTCGAGTCTAATAAATTAGTTGTTACGAAATATGGACTCTTTGTTGGAAAAGGTTATGAGAGCGGAGGGATGTTCCGCCTTTCCCTTGCAGATTTTTATAATAAAGTCGTGAACCATATTCATTGGAATGTTAATGAATCTGAAGTTTGGCATTCACATTATGACGCGGCTAGCTAAGTTAGATTTAATCCCGAGTTTCACTTTAGCCAAAGGTTCTAAGTGCCTTTCATGTGTGCAAGCTAAGCAACCTCACAAGCCTCACAAGGTCGCGGAGGAGAGACACTTGGCACCATTAGAACTCATACATTCTTATCTTTGTGAGATGAATGGTGTATTGACTAAAGGTGGAAAGAAATACTTCTTGACATTGATAGATGATTCAACTAGATATTGCTATGTGTATCTGTTAAATACTAACAATGAGGATCTACACTACTTTAAAATTTATAAGGCAGAAGTTGAGAGTCAACTTGAAAAGAAAATTAAACGAGCCCGTCATATCGTGGTGGAGAGTACTTCTCGAGTGAGTTTGATTCCTTTTGTGCGGAACATGGCATTATTCATGAGAGTACGCCTCCCTATTCACCCCAGTCAAACGGGGTTGCCGAGCGGAAAAACTGTACTCTAATTGATTTGGTTAACGCCATGTTAGATACATTGGGTTTATCCAAGGCATGATGGGGGGAGGCTATATTGACGACATGTCATGTCCTGAATAAAGTTCCGACAAAGGATAATGAGATCACTCCCTATGAGAAATGGGCGAAGAGAAGGACAACACTCTCGTACTTGCGCACTTGGGGCTGTTTGGCGAAAGTCAATGTGCCGATCCCCAAAAAGCGTAAGCTTGGACCCAAGACTGTGGACTGCGTTAATTTGGGCTACGCTAAGAACAGCGTTGGCTATAGATTTCTAGTAGTGAAATCTGAGGTACCTGACTAGAAGGTCGGTACAATTATGGAGTCTAAGGATGCTACATTCTTCGAGGATATTTTTCCTATGAGAGATATGCAAAGCACTTCTAGACAGGACTGATGAGACTCCTGAGCCTGCCATTCCTATGGAATATTATGAACAAACACATGATGAAAATCCTGAGGATGACGATGAAGAAACCCTTGGTAGGGGCAAGAGACAAAGGACTGCAAAGACCTTTGGTGATGATTTCTTCGTGTACCTCGTGGATGATACTCCCACTTCTATTTCAGAAGCGTATGCCTCTCCAGAAGCTGACTACTGGAAGGATGCGGTCCGTAGCGAGATGGATTCCATCATGGCTAATGGGACATGGGAGGTCACTGAGCGTCCCTATGGTTGCAAACCATTGGGATGTAAGTGGGTGTTCAAAAAGAAGCTTAGGCCTGATGGTACTATTGAAAAGTACAAAGCTAGGCTTGTGGCCAAGGGCTATGACCAGAAAGAAGAGGAAGATGTCTTCGATACTTATTCACCTGTGGCTAGACTGACCAGCATTCGAGTATTACTCTCGTTGGCAGCCTCGCATGGTCTTCTCGTCCACCAGATGGATGTTAAGACGGCTTTTCTAAATGCAGAGCTAAACGAGGAAATCTACATGCAACAGCCAGATGGCTTTGTGATAGATGGTCAGGAAAGAAAGGTGTGTAGGTTGCTGAAATCTTTATATGGCCTGAAACAAGCACCTAAGCAATGGCATGATAAGTTTAATACAACTCTCACATCTGTTGGGTTCGTTGTTAATGAAGCTGACAAATGTGTATACTATCGCCATGGTGGGGGCGAAGGAGTTATACTGTGCTTGTATGTTGATGACATACTGATATTCGGAACAAACCTGAAAGTCATTGAGGAGGTCAAATCGTTTCTATCTCAGAACTTCGAGATGAAAGACCTTGGTGTGGCTGATGTTATCTTGAACATCAAGCTACTGAGAGATAATGAGGGTGGGATCACACTTCTGCAATCCCACTATGTTTTTTTGCGGGGTACAATCCCACTATGTTGAGAAGGTGTTGAGTCGTTTTGAATATTCGGACTGCACACCATCTCAAACACCATATGATCCTAGCATGTTGATTCGAAAGTCCAAAGGCATGGCTAAAGATCAATTGAGATACTCTCAAATCATTGGTTCACTGATGTACCTAGCGAGCGCAACAAGGCCTGACATCGCGTTTGCTGTGAGCAAACTGAGCCGGTTTGTTTCCAAACCAGGTGATGTACATTGGCATGCTGTTGAAAGAGTTATGCGCTATCTGAAAGGTACTATGAATTATGGACTTCACTATACCGGAGACCCGTCGGTACTTCAAGGGTATAGTGATGCGAATTGGATCTCTGATGCTGATGAGATGAAGGCCACAACTGGGTATATGTTTACTCTTGGAGGTGGCGTTGTTTCCTGGAAGTCTTGCAAGCAAACGATCTTAACGAGATCGACAATGGAAGCAGACATCATTAGACACATCTGGTGTTGAAGCAGGATGGCTTCGAGATCTTTTGATGGACTTGCCATTGGTTGATAAACCGGTTCCGGCTATCCTTATGAACTGTGACAATCAGACTGTCATCACCAAGGTGAAGAGTTCAAAGGACAACATGAAGTCGAACAAACACATAAGAATGAGATTAAAAGCTGTCGGAAAATTAAGAAACTCCGGAGTGATAGCGGTGGACTATGTCCATACGGCTAAGAATCTGGCAGATCCCTTTACGAAAGGGCTATCACGTGTTGTGATAGATAATGCATCGAGGGAGATGGGTATGAGACCCACATGAGTTGCCATGGTGGTAACCCAACCTATGTGATCGGAGATCCCGTGAAATAGGATCTGGGAAAACAAGCCAGTGGTGAATTGAGGAGAGTAATTATACTAACCCACTCCGTTGGAGATGCAATACTCTCGATACTGTATGGTAGGATGACTATTGTCTTAATATGTTCCAAAGCTTATGTAAGCAAGATGCTATCCTACAGAGCGATCTTTGAAGGAACACACCTATGTGAGCCCGACTGCTAGTCACAGTCTATGAGATTGGGGTGATCTCTAGTAAGCTCATGAATAGGCCAGGAGTGTGACTTATATGCTCCACCCGAGGGGTCAGCCTTCGGCAGCCCAGTACTAGTAAGACATGTGGTGAAGCTTCTTTACGCCAAACTGACAATTCAAGGCATAGTCCATTGTTCAGTTGTGAAGGAGTGTAGCTACTTGCTTTAGGTGAAGCTCAATCTTAACAGGTCTTCAATAAAACACTGGTATATCAAAACAGTAATTGGAACAGAGGACACAATGGGCCCTCGAGATCTGGTGGGGGATTGCTGAAATTTGGAGTGGGCTTTAGGCCCATCTAGCAATTTCTGAAAATCTCTAAGGGCCCATGTGGGTTTATTGGCACTAGGTGGAGGTGGGAAGTTTAGTCTCACCCCGGAAGTGGAAGAGGAGTTGGATCTCTTTATAAGGGATGTTCTTTCACATGCTATTGGAGCTTGAGAATAGAAGAGGCCCTCGCGCGCTCCTCTTCCGCCGCCCGCCTCGCCACGCCTCGCCTCGCCTCGCCTCGTCACGACGCACCGCGGGTTGCGGGATTGAGCCGAGCCGAGCTCACACCTACGCACTTATTTTTGCCAGTCACTAACGGAGAGTTTCTGATAGCTGGGCCACGATCTGAGACGTCGGATCGTGGGCTGTCATGATGTCTCCCAACCCTAGCCGCCACGAACAGATCACATCTGCTCCACGCGCACGCCCACCGTCGTTCCTTTGCTGCTGCTGCCGCCGGTGACTGCATCCCGTCCGCCGCGTGCACGGTCGACGGGAGAGCAGGTCTCCGAAACCACGTCTCTCTGGTTCCTGTATGGGAGAGAGGCGAATAGGTTTTCGGAAAGCGACTACGCGACTGCTCGTTGTTCGTCTACTTCCTCTACCTCCGCTTCGTCCTCGTCATCACCATGTCCACCGACGCCGACCGTGCTGCCGCCGAGAAAGCTGAAGCCGACAAGAAGGCCGCCGAGGAAGCCGCTGCTGCTATCACCGCCGCCGGGGCTTCTACCTGGCCTACTGGAGGGTATAACACGTTTATCCCTCTCCTGATTATTTCTATATTAGCAGTACTAGCACTATGTGTAGATCTGTCTACTGTTTGCGTAGTATGTGCATGTTTAGTTGAATATCAGTACGTTGTTAATTCTGCCAATGCCATGCTAGTCGTCTATTTGTGGATTAAATTAATCGAAAAATTGTCTATTTACTCAGCAGTAGTTTTTTGAGGCTGTGGAGATAACATGCAAACTCAGATTCATATAAAACTCCAACTGTAATTGCTAGCCCTCCTATTCATTGGTTGCTTCTTTCTTCTCTGATGAAGCATGTCAGCCGGACTCCTCAAACTGCCCGATCCGGTCGGACAGCCCAGTCGGTGACCGGTCAACAAAACGCAAGTCAATCAAACCTCTCAAGCTGTTTATGTACGTCTCGATTGACCGGCACACCATATCCGGTCCATATCTGGGCGGACACGTCCGCCATGTCGAATCGACCATGTTGGACTTCCCCGGCCCACATATACCACACCCCTGGCGAACCCTAAGCCTCGGTCAATAGTCTTGAAATCTCCACACTCCACTGCTCATCTCCTCCCGTCCCCTCTTCTCCCCGTTCGCTCCTACACCCATGTCGAGCTCGAGCAGCATGCCCGGCGGCAGATCCGACAGCGACGCGGACCCTGTGAATTGGGACACGCCGATGCACAAGGAGGACAACAAGAAGCTCACCCTCCTGTCACACTTGCACGGTCATGAGTGCACAGGGGGTGGGAACTCGAGCTCCGATCCACGCCGTTCCCTGCCACCCGTCGGCAAAATGCGGGCGACGCTGGCTCGTCGTGTGCTCTGCACGCTCTGCGTCAGGGAAAATCAGCCACCCCTCTCCCATCCGTCTAGCAGCCACTCCTCCCGGCTAGTGGTGGTTCACATGCCGACGCAAGCTCTGTTCCCTCGGCGGAGGACGCCCGAATTGGAACAACGGAAGAGGGAGAGGGCGTTAGCGGTGGAGGATAGTTACCTCCGCAGGCAACATGTGTTCGTGCCCCCGATAGTCGAATGGGATGAGCAGCTCATGCGCTCGGTCCTACGTCGGTCACTGACTATGGCGGAGTTGGACGCGAGGCGCCTCCGTCGGAACTTGATTTAGAGCAGCAGGCGGTGCCGGCGGCATCGATCGGGATCGCGGCGGCGAGGGCCCTGCGTTTGAATTCCCTGATTGGCGCGTGTGGGTCTCCGGTGGCTACTGGGCCTCCTTCGGCTGGGTATGTGGCCCAGTGCGAAGGGACTGCAGTTGGGCCGGGCCTAGTATTACTGGAAAAGGTTGGGCTGGAGGCTACATCGATCGTAGACGTGAGAGACGCATGCAGTGATCGATCGGTTTCCTCCTATCCCTGCTCGCGCCGTAGGGTTCTGGTGCGGCGCTCTCCTCATCGGCGGGCGGATCCTGGTGGTCGTGCTCGTCGCATCCCCCCGCTAGTGTCCATGGCGGGACGTGGTGTGGCGGGGAAGAGACCGGCCGAGCCCCTGGGGCGGGCCGCGTTGGGACCGCGTCGGGCGGTGGCCGTGGTGCGGTGACTTCGGCTCTGCCGATGCCATCTGTTGTCTCCGGTCGTGGAGCTGGCCGGGGCGCGGTGCCCCCCGTGCCGCAGGTGGGAGGACGAGGGGAACGTTGCCGGGTGCGGCCGTGGGGCGTGGTGCCACGGCGTCTGCCGGCGCTCGCGTGCCGGTGTTTGCGGCCTCGGGCTTGGCGCCTACTCGTGGTGGGCAGACTGGTGGTGCTGCTGGTAGGGGCGGCACGGCGCCTAAGCCGCCAACGACGGGGGCGCCGGGGTCTGTGGGTCATCTGCCTAGGCAAGCACCGCCACCCCACTTCGTCACCAAACCTGTGGATGGTGCTAATTCCGCGCCCCGGGGACAATGGGGAGACGATGGATTCGACGCCTATGGGGCAGGTGTGCACCGTGGCTCGTCGTCGACGGGCGGTGGCCAAGGTTACGCTTGGCAGAGCGACGGTTCGGCAGAGCGACCGTTCCTGGGTCCCCAGGGTGGCTTTGTTGAGGGTGCTTCTGGTCCGGATTCTAGACAGCGTGGTGGCTTCCGTGGGCATCGTGGTGGACGGGGCGGGCGAGGGGGCCGGTACCGTCCACGTCCGCCGCCACCACCGGTTGTTGTTGAGCAGATGACTGATAGCGGGGCTGCCGAGGTTCCTGTGTTGACCGGTCACGCTATGGAGGTGGTGACTGCTCTTGCTTCTGCTCCGGCTCCTGAGAACGAGGTTATGCCTGATGTGTCCGTGGAGATGATGGACAGGGCTGAGTCTGATAGAGCGTCCAAGTGGGCGCGCAGGAAGGAAAAGATGCTTTGTTATCATTGCGGAGACAAGGGTCACTTCATTGCGGAGTGTGTGGCGCGGTTATGTGATACCTGCGGTAAACTGGCACACGAATCTGGGGATTGTCCGTTACTGCGCGATCAGGCACCTTCACTCATGATGTATGGAGTATAGTGTGCTGAGCTAACTTTTTTCGAGTCTCCGACTGAGCACGAGGTGCCTGACGAGTCTCCGAGTCAGACCACGGGGATTGTCAAGGTCACCAGAGGGGAGGTGTCTGAGGCACAGATCGTGCAGAGGCTTCGAGAGCTGGCTCTTGGGGATTTCCAGTGGGACCTTGTCGGTCTTGATGATAAGATGTTCAGGGTTGAGTGCCCGTCCGTGGAGGATCTGCAGAGGTTGCTGAGTTTTGGGATGTGTAAGGTGCCAGGTACTGATGGCATCCTTGAGTTTCAGGAATGGAAGCTTGTTGAGCCTCAGGGCGTACCGCTTACGCAGGCGTGGCTGCGCTTTTCTGGGGCACCTTCCACACCACTGCAGGATGCTCGGGTTGTGGCCAGCTTGGGCATTCTTGTGGGGAAGCCTGAGCGTGTGGACATGGCTTTCACCAGAGCTCACGGGATTGCTCGGGTTCTGGTCAGTATTCTGAACGTTGAGTATGTGCCGGAAGTGGTTAAGTGGGCTTATCGAGGCAGGATTTATAATCTGGTTATTGAGTTTGAGGACGAGAGCCTTATGACTGCGCCGGCTCACGTGTCTGACGTTGATATGCACGAGGGTGACGGTGGCGCGGGAGTTCAGGAACCGCCGGTCGAGGACTCTGGACGACAGCTGTCCATGGGGCCGGGGTCCGAGACCGCGACGACCGGGGATGGAGCTGCCCAACCCTCCTCGGTGCCTTCGACGACTTTGAGATTTGGGTCCTTCGAGCCTTTTTCTGCACCACCGAGGTTGTGGAGCGATCGGGTTGAGTCCGAGGAGGCTTCTGAGCTCGCTTTGCCTGCTTTGGAATTTCTGGATGCTGTGGATTCGGGTTCTGGGGATTTTGGGGTTTCATCACTTTCGGTCTGGGGGGCGGAGGAGGTGAGTCGGCAGGTGGCCACTCCCTCTTCTGCTCAGTGCGTGGTTCCCCCTCAGGAGATGACGCAGCTTATCGGGCCTGGCGTGCCGGGAGGAGCCATAGGCCAGGCGGTTTCGGGTTGCTCTTTTTGTGCTAAGGAAGGGGATGCGGGGCAGGTGGCTCCCGTGTCCTCTTCTTCGTTGGGAGGAGGTCCGGGTCAGGAGGCCTCGGATACCTCTTCTCCCGTTGCGTCTTCCTTTCAGTTGGTGCCGGCTTCGCCTTCGGGAGTGGGCTCGGGGCAGGTGGCCTCGGAGCCTTCTCCTATGGTGGTGGCTTCTCCGGTGCGGGGTGGGGAGCTAGGGAGGGCGGCCCTTGTTCTGCCTCCACCATCCTCGTTGACGGCCCCGTCTTGTGAGGCGCGCCAGGCGTCCCGTCCTCCTACTGGCGAGGCTGTGGGGGAGCCCCTGCAGGTCGCTCGGACTGCGGGTTGGGGTGAGGCAGGAGGCCGTACCCCAACCGCGATCTCTCGGGAGGAGGTCATTGCGTTTGGTGGGATCCATGATCCGATGTCTGAGGGGCGCCGGGTGAGTGACCGTCTCCAAGCACATCCGGATGTGGACGACATTCAGCAACGGTGCGCCATGAGGGCGGCCAAGCTTCGTGACGTAGAGGTCACTACTGGTATGTCGGTCAATACTTCTAATTCCATTTTGCATTTTTCAAATGATGAGATTGTTGATAATGCAAATCAATTAGGAGTTTCTCTAGGTAGTAATGACACTGAAATTTCTAATTCTATTAATGATCTACTTGATCTAGAGGCTGAGCGGGCCTTAGAGATGATTCGCAATATTGCGGCTGTTAAACCCATGTGTGATTCGGAGGTTGATGCGCTCGGGGTCCGGGTGCTTGACAATTTTTGTGCGGATCTTTTGCTTCCTAGTTCTGAGGCGGATGTAGAGGATGTTTCTACTGAGATAGTTTTGGGAAGCCCTTCTGACACTGGTTGTGAGGACCAGTTGCAGAGTCAAGCTATCCCAAAGTGCAAGTGGAAACGGAAGGTATACCCGTTGTCTGCAGTGCGTAGGAGTGCTAGGATTCGGTCGGCAAAAAAATTCTATGATGAACTATGAAAGGAATCTTTTGGAATAGCAGAGGTCTAAGGGACTTGGCTAAAAGAAGGTTTCTTGCTGAGGCGTCTGTCGAGCATCATTTAGATTTTATCGCTCTATTGGAGACGGGTAGAGATAATTTTGCGCCTCAATTTCTAAATTCTTTGTCGGGGGGTATTGAATTTGATTGGCATTGCTTGCCGCCGAGAGGGAGATCGGGTGGAATCTTACTCGGCGTTAGGTGCGAAACGCTTGAGGTTCGCAGTGTGGTTATGGGTGACTTTGGAGTCAAGTTCCGGGTGCGGTCGAAGGAAGATGGGTTTAACTGGGCCCTGGTTGCGGTATATGGGGCTGCGCAGCCCGAGCTCAAGCCCGATTTCTTGGCTGATCTCGTTCAGATGTGTGGTTCCGAGCAGTTGCCTTTCCTGGTGGGGGGTGATTTCAATTTTATTAGAAGGCGTGAGGATAAGAACAATGATAACTTTGACGGCAGATGGTCGTTCATGTTCAATACTATCATTGAAAGTTTGAACCTGAGAGAAATTGAGCTCTCGGGCAGAAAATACACCTGGGCTAATGCGCTGCCAAATCCGACGTATGAGAAGTTGGATCGTGTGTTGGCCAGTGTCGATTGGGAACAAAAGTTTCCTCTAGTAACAGTCCAGGCCCTATCCCGTGGTATCTCTGACCACACGCTGCTTTTTGTGGACTCTGGTGAGCCCTCCCACTTGGGGAACAAGAATGTGTTCTCCTTTGAGATGGCTTGGTTTGAACGTGAAGGCTTCCTTGATCTCGTGGCTAGAGAGTGGGCTAAGGATTCAGGAGGAAAGACTGCGCTTCAGCGCTGGCAGAATAAGATCAGGCACTTGAGGAGTTTCCTGCGTGGATGGGCTAAGCATCTTAGCGGGCTTTATAAGGTTGAAAAGGAAAGGCTTCTGTCCCTTATTCAGTCCCTGGATGTAAAAGCAGAAAACACGATACTGCCGGCCGCGGAGCTTCATGCCAAGCTGGACGCGAAAATGAGGCTGAAAGAACTTCTTAGGGAAGAAGAGTTGAAGTGGGCGTTGCGGGCTAAGGTCCGACGAGTAGTCCAGGGGGACGCGAACACTGAATTCTTCCACATGATTGCTAATGGTAAGCATCGAAAGAAGAGGATCTTTCAGCTTGAGCAAGATGAGGGTACAATTGTAGGACAGGAGAACCTAAAATTGTACATAACTGAGTTTTATAAGCAGTTGTTTGGCCCTCCAGAAAATAACTGTGTGTCTCTGGATGAGTCCAGGGTTGAGGATGTTCCTCAGCTCACAGCTGTGGAGAATGATTTTCTGACGGCTCCTTTTTCTGAGAAAGAGGTATTTGAGGCCGTTTCGCAAATGGAAAATAACAAAGCGCCGGGCCCAGATGGATTTCAGCGGAGTTCTTTAAGAAATGTTGGTATATCATTAAAGGGGATTTGTTGCCTTTGTGCAATGATCTGTTTGCTGGTCATTTTCATCTTTTTCAGCTAAATTTTGGAACGATCACCCTTCTTCCTAAGAAAACAGAGGCTGTGAGAATTGAGCAATTCAGGCCAATCTGTCTTCTTAATGTTAGTTTCAAAATTTTCACCAAGGTCGGGACCAATAGGCTCTCACAGATCGCGCATGCTGTTGTGCAGCCTACCTAAACTGCCTTCATGCCGGACAGGAACATCCTTGAGGGTGTTGTGGTCCTTCATGAAATGCTCCATGAAATCCACACAAAAAAGCTGGATGGGGTTGTTTTCAAAGTGGATTTCGAAAAAGCGTATGACAAAGTCAAATGGCCATTCCTTCAACAGGCTTTACGCATGAAGGGTTTTGATGAGGCTTGGCGACGCCAGGTAGAATCCTTTACGCAAAAAGGTAGTGTTGGAATTAAAGTAAATGATGATATAGGGCATTATTTCCAGACACACAAAGGCCTGAGGCAAGGAGATCCAATGTCCCCTATTTTGTTCAACATTGTGGTCGATATGTTGGCCATTCTCATAGGCAGGGCAAAGGACGCCGGTCAGGTAGGTGGCTTGGTGCCTAACCTAGTTGATGGGGGTGTGTCCATTTTGCAGTACGCTGATGATACAATCATCTTTATGGAGCATGACTTGGCAAAAGCGAGAAACATGAAGCTGGTGTTGTGTTTCTTTGAACAATTGTCCGGTTTAAAGATTAACTTTCATAAAAGCGAGTTGTTCTGCTTTGGTAGAGCCAAGGAGGAACAAGAGGCTTATAGGCAATTGTTTGGTTGTGAATTAGGGGCTTTACCTTTTAATTACCTAGGTATACCCATTCATCATCGTAAGCTCACGAACAGAGAGTGGAAACGTATCGAAGATCGGTTCGAAAAAACTTAGTTGCTGGAAGGGCAAACTTCTGTATTATGGAGGCCGGTTAATTCTTATTAATTCGGTGCTCACAAGTATGCCGATGTTCCTCCTATCTTTCTTTGAGGTTCCAGTTGGGGTTAGGAAAAGGCTGGACTTCTATCGATCAAGATTTTTTTGGCAGAGTGATGATCTTAAGAGAAAGTATAGACTCGCCAAGTGGGATATTATTTGTCGTCCTAAGGATCAGGGGGGTTGGGTATCGAGAATCTTGAGGTCAAGAACAGATGCCTGCTTAGTAAGTGGCTATATAAGCTATCAGTTGAGACTGATGCGACTTGGGCACAGATTCTTCGTAACAAGTATCTGCAATCCAAAACTTTGTCACAGGTGACAGTGAGACCAACTGATTCGCCATTTTGGAAGGGGCTTATGAGAGTTAAGGCAGCCTTCTTTAATAGAACAAAGTTTATTGTCGGAGATGGCAACGATACTCGCTTATGGGAGGACACTTGGCTTGGTGATACACCTTTGGCATTACAGTACCCAACTCTGTATCGTATTGTACATCGCCGTGATGCGCTTGTGGCAACGATTATACAGGCCACCCCTCTTAATATTCAATTTAGGAGGGTGCTTGTTGGTAATAGATGGGAAGCTTGGCTTCATCTGGTGCGTAGACTGATGGAGGTTCAGTTACATCATCAGCCCGATCAGTTGTGTTGGAAACTTACTAGGTCTGGACAATTTACCGTTAAGTCGATGTACATCGATGTTATTAACTCGAGTGTCATTCCTAGCTCCAAACATGTTTGGAAAGCCAAAGTTCCTTTAAAAATTAAAGTGTTTATGTGGTTTGTCCATAAACAGGTCATTCTAACAAAGGACAACTTGGTTAAGCGCAATTGGACAGGATCTACTAGGTGTGTGATCGGGATGAAACCATCAAGCATCTCTTTTTTGAGTGCCCGTTGGCAAGAATTTTGTGGCGCTCCATGCAAATTGCTTTTAACATTACTCCTCCGAGTTCGGTCGGGTCGTTATTTGGAACGTGGCTGGATGGGATATAGTCCGTTACAGCTAGACATATTCGTGTAGGAGTTTGTGCGTTGTTATGGGCAATTTGGAACTGCAGAAATGATTTGGCTTTTAACAGAATAACTACTGTTCATTTTTTGCAGGTTGTATTCCGTGCTACGGCGTTGATCCGTATGTGGTCCCTACTCACTCCGACGGAGGCCAGGGAGCGTTTGGTTACTGGATCTGTCCGGTGGGAGATGGTAGCGCGGGATATCTTCAATCGGTTTGGATGGCGGTCATGTAATAGGATAGGCAATTAGTTTTCCTATCTTTATTTCTGCCAGCCGGTTGTGGCTTTATGGCCTTTTTCTGTTTTCGCGTCGAGGTCTATGTGAGCTCGACTTTGTTTTGTTTTACGACTCTTCGACATTGCTGAACCAATTTTATTTATCTAAGTGGCCGTATGCATCGTTCTGATGCAGAGGTCGGGGAGTCCCCCCTTTTCCAAAAAAAAAATGTTCTTCTGATGTAGTGCTCTAAAAAGAAGTAGGAGCTGGATTTGGTTCTTCTATGATCTACAAGTATCAACGACCATACTTTCTTTTAAAAAAATTCTTATATTATCTGAGGTATTGAGCCCACACTCGGCTTGCTTTGGAACCTAAGGGCATCTCCAACACCGATCCTCAAACTGCATGTATCTGTCCGGACGCATTTATC